>NC_057797.1:181211064-181511064 GCF_018294505.1 Triticum aestivum | reverse complement strand
AATGGATCAATCCATGTTCTATCTTCCCTCGCGGCGCGCTCCCAGCGCTTCTGGAAATCACGAAGCTCCACCCGTGATTTTCTCCTGACCTACTAGGCCAAACAACAAACTGTGACAAACTACCAAAAACTAGATGTGTCAAAACATCACATGATATGGTTAACTGCCTATAATGCTTGCAAGTACAGTCTATTAGTGGAGGTAGTTTACAAGTGGGGTGATTGTTCAGACTTATTGCTGTTTTAGGTTCTGAGCTCTCGGCTTGCAACGATTTTTAAGAAAGGTGTCATGTGGCAGTGTGCCAGAGCGAAGTAATTTGTGAGCTCACCTTTGTCCTCATGTCAAGGCTTGCTGCCTTCCCCTGGTTACACGTTATTAGATGTGTTATGGAGATGTCACAGAAACAAATACATTATGTAAACTAGAATGTGCCTTCTGCATTCAGGCAAAGACATACTCTCGTTTGTTGCTGCACTTGAGCAGTTCTCTGACGGAGTGCATGTGAGCTCTTGCCGCGGGTACGCTGTTACAATTCAAAAGCAAACATGAGAGGAAACATCAGCATCCCGTCCTACATCATTATGATTGAAAATGCAGATATAAGCTTTGGCATTGTCCTTTAGATTATCAAGTGATATTTCCATGGCCGTCTACTCATAATTCATACAGTTTCCACCTGTCAACCAAGGCAATGGATCATGTCCGCCATCACATTGACAGGACGCCAGGGCTGTGACGGAGAAAGCAGAAGCTTATACGAACCTTTGTCATTGCAGAACCTCCTAAGGTCTGTACTCCTCGATGGACTACAAATTCGCTATCAACTACTCCAATGTTCTTTGTCCTGTCACCCTAAAACCATTGAAAGGGAAACTTTAATTAAACTCCCTTGAGAAGGATGTCTTATTTACGCAATGAGGTCACCATACTGCTTGAATACGTCAATCCGAAAAGAATCTAAATAAGAACATAAGCAATCCAGAAAAGCTGCCATTCCTCTAATTCAAATTACCTCAAGCAGAAAGAGCAATAGTGTGGACAGTGACTACATTGTCAATGCCTTTGCTTTGGAAACTTTATCTAAAGCATGCTACAGCTATATAAATGTCACCAGTATAATACCTGGGCGCAGTATCCAAACTTGTAATCAATACCCCATCCATGGACAAGATCATTCTGTACAGTGCAACAGATGTTTTAATGGCTGGAATAGTCCTAAAAATCAATTGGGCAGAAAACGAAAAAAAGTCTAATCGTGAAGTGACACAAACGTTCGCTAAGGAGTAGGTTGATTATATGCCAGTGTCTTATGAAGAACTTAGCCCTGCTCGGTTGGCTAGTGGTATGAGTGCATGCCCACCCCACCTGCGTTAAGAGTCCTGGCCTACGCGAGTGCTCGTTATCGATTCTTAATGCAAGGTCATACAGGGCTTCCCCTTACCCCCTGCTAGGTCAAGTTTTTCTGTATTACATATCAATGTCGTATGCCCTATTGTTTAACAGTTACCACGAATTAGTTCCTGACAAATGCAGCAATAACAATATGTTCCCATCATCCCCAACAAGCAATATGTCAGGGAGTTACCAGCAAGATGCATCCAAACAAACCCTGCACATGAATCTCGGAAGTTCTAGAAAATGTTGGAGCCAATAAGGCTAGTTAGTCCCCGCAAAAAAAGGGAGTAAATGTTCTACTGCTTTGTGTATATATTAACTGATTTTGTGATCCAGAGCAATAACAAAAGGAACATGGTAAATAGATGTTAACTGATTTTAACACTAATAAGGGTGACGTAGTCCAAAACACACTAAATGTTTGGCTCCATCCGCTCTTTTCCGTACATGGTTAACATGAGTTATTCAAGTTAAATATGGGACAAACCACAGACAGGGCCCCAAAGTCCCTGGCTTACTCCATATTGTACTACCCATGACTATGGAATGATCAGCATAAAAGGTCTACAACTTGGCTCAAGTCTAAACTCAAATATGAACACTCTTTATTAAAAGATTTAACCCTTACCTGGATGAGATGCCAAGCACATTGCCAAGCAGATTTCGAGAAAACCGGTGCCATGCCCTCGACCCATCTGAAATCAATTAATTGTCACGCAAGCGCATATCTAATGCAGGTTTGTTGCTAGCGTACTATGGTGATTAAGCAGTAAGACAATGCTAGTGTGCTACAGTCTACAGCAGATCAAATAGTAACTAACACGCTTAGTTAACAAGGAAAGCAGATGTTATACCACAAGAAAGAGTTTAAGAAAGAAAACATACCCAGAACAAGGTGGCCCTTCTCTTGAACAATCTTTATTAGCCCGACTGACTCTTCTGTCAAATTATATATATTCTTAATTTTGTTATTCTGTAAACTTCAACTCGAGCAAACAGAGCGTTGCATTACATAAAATCTACCTGTGGAAACTCCCTGTTTTCTTACGAACAGTTATCGGATGATGAATTTCAGATAACTTAGGGTCAAGACCAGGTTGGGATATCTCCAGCCTTTCTGATTTCACTATATTCAAGTACCTGCTCCAAATTACAATGTTAGCCAAATTGGTACAGAGAATACAACAACAACAACAACAACAACAACAACAACAAAGCCTTTAGTCCCAAACAAGTTGGGGTAGGCTAGAGGTGAAACCCATAAGATCTCGCGACCAACTCATGGCTCTGGCACATGGATAGCAAGCTTCCACGCACCCCTATCCATAGCTAGTTCTTTGGTGATACTCCAATCCTTCAGGTCGCTCTTAACAGACTCCTCTCATGTCAAATTCGGTCTACCCTGCCCTCTCTTGACATTCTCCGCACGCTTTAGCCGCCCGCTATGCACTGGAGCTTCTGGAGGCCTGCGTTGAATATGCCCAAACCATCTCAGACGATGTTGGACAAGCTTCTCTTCAATTGGTGCTACCCCAACTCTATCTCGTATATCATAATTCCGGACACGATCCTTCCTCGTGTGGCCACACATCCATCTCAACATACGCATCTCCGCCACACCTAACTGTTGAACATGTCGCCTTTTAGTCGGCCAACACTCAGCGCCATACAACATTGCGGGTCGAACTGCCGTCCTGTAGAACTTGCCTTTTAGCTTTTGTGGTACTCTCTTGTCATAGAGAATGCCAGAAGCTTGGCACCACTTCATCCATCCGGCTTTGATTCGATGGTTCACATCTTCATCAATACCCCCATCCTCCTGCAGCATTGACCCCAAATATCGAAAGGTGCCCTTCTGAGGCACCATCTGCCCATCAAGGCTAACCTCCTCCTCCTCACACCTAGTAGTACTGAAACCGCACATCATGTACTCGGTTTTAGTTCTACTAAGCCTAAACCCTTTCGATTCCAAGGTTTGTCTCCATAACTCAACTTCCTATTTACCCCCGTCCGACTATCGTCAGCAAAGAGCATACACCAAGGGATATCTCCTTGTATATCCCTTGTGACCTCATCCATCACCAAGGCAAAAAGATAAGGGCTCAAAGCTGACCCCTGATGCAGTCCTATCTTAATCGGGAAGTCATCAGTGTCGACATCACTTGTTCGAACACTTGTCACAACATTATCGTACATGTCCTTGATGAGGGTAATGTACTTTGCTGGGACTGTGTTTCTCCAAGGCCCACCACATGACATTCCGCGGTATCTTATCATAGGCCTTCTTCAAGTCAATGAACACCATATGCAAGTCCTTCTTTTGCTCCCTGTATCTCTCCATAAGTTGTCGTAAGAAAATGGCTTCCATGGTCGATCTCCCAGGCATGAAACCAAACTGATTTTTGGTCACGCTTGTCATTCTTCTTAAGTGGTGCTCAATGGCTCTCTCCCATAGCTTCATTGTATGGCTCATCAGCTTAATTCCACGGTAATTAGTACAACTCTGAACATCCCCCTTGTTCTTGAAGATTGGTACTAATATACTCCGTCTCCATTCTTCTGGCATCTTGTTTGCCCGAAAAATGAGGTTGAAAAGCTTGGTTAGCCATACTATCGCTATGTCCACGAGGCCTTTCCATACCTCAATGGGGATACAATTAGGGCACATCGCCTTGATTCCTTTCATCCTTTCTAAAGCCTCCTTGACCTCAGACTCCTGGATTCGCCGCACAAAACACATGCTGGTCTCATCAAAGGAGTCGTCCAGTTCAATGGTAGAACTCTCATTCTCCCCATTGAACAGCTTGTCGAAGTACTCCTGCCATCTATGCTTAATCTCCTCGTCCTTCACCAAGAGTTGGTCTGCTCCGTCCTTGATACATTTGACTTGGCCAATATCCCTCGTCCTCCTCTCTCGGATCTTGGCCATCTTATAGATGTCCCTTTCGCCTTCCTTCGTGCCTAACCGTTGTAGAGGTCCCACATGCCCGACCCTTTGCTTCACTGACAGCTCGCCTTGCGGCCTTCTTCACCATCTTGTACTTCTCTATGTTGTCTGCACTCCTATCCATGTATAGGCGTCTGAAGCAATCTTTCTTCTCTTTAATCACCTTCTGGACATCATCATTCCACCACCAGGTATCCTTATCTTTGCTTCTCCTTCCCTTGGACACTCCAAACTCCTCCGAGGCCACCTTACAAATGCAAGTCGCCATCTTCATCCACACATTGTCCGCATCCCCTCCTTCCTCCCAAGGGCCCTCCTTAATGACCCTCTCCTTGAACGCTTGAGCTACCTCCCCCTTGAGCTTCCACCACTTTGTTCTAGCGACTTTGGCACGCTTATCCCACTGGACACGAATCCAAAAGCAAAGTCAGCAACCACCAGCTTATGTTGGAGTACAACATCTCTCCAAGTATCACCTTACAGTCTAGGCACACACGCCTATCTTCTCTTCTCGAGAGGATGAAATCGATCTGGCTAGAGTGTTGGCCACTACTAAAAGTCACCAGATGTGATTCTCTCTTTCTAAAGAGGGTGTTAGCTACAATCATTTTAAAGAGGAATCAAGAAATCTTCTCCTTCTTCTTTATTCCAGATGTAATACACAAATGATTGTAGCTAACACCCTTCTTCTTGATTCCAGATGTAATACACAAATCTTCTCCTTCTTCTTTATTCTAAAAACAGATATAACTTTGCTGCCTAGCACATACCAGGCAGCAACAGACAACAATTAATTCTGCAATGTCAAAACTACATTGTTATACTTGTAGGCTGTAGCTGCCTGGACCAGGATTTAAGAGCTGAATACATTGCACTCTGAACACATTCCATGACTGATACCTTGGCACTAGGCATATTTTTAATGACAGATAGGAAATGACAGGTTTAAGAACAATACCGGGGTTCATGCAACACATATACCTTCTTGGGTTAAAATTATCTACTTCAAGATCTTCGTCCCAAAGAAATATATACTTGTACATCGAGACGACGGCAGGATGGAGGAACCTTTTAGCAAACCACCTAAAAGATAGATGTCATCTCGAAGTTAAATGATACCAGATCGATACAAATTATAGGTAGTCAAGGTCCGACTCTTAGTTCAGTGCAAGGGTAGAAAGAGGCCGTACCATTTTGTCTGATTAGAAGCAGCGATGTGTATCACACTTTTGCTCCATGGTAGATCATTCCACTCATTGACCTTCCCATCGTAGTGGAACAATATAGCTGTAAAGTTCTCTGCAAGAAACTGAGCATTCAAGAGTTACATGATAATTGTATGTACAAATCACTGCCGAACGAAGTAGTAAACGAAGTACCTTCTTCATAAGAGCATCTACACTTTTCTTCTGATTGATACCAGCAGGGATAGCAATCAAGCACCTGTCTTTCTGGTTAGACTCCTGCTGAGACAAAACACTAGCATAGCATTAGATACTGCATATGGCCTTGTACTCAGGAAGGTGGGAGCAGCTAAAGGCTGTTAAATTCATTCAGAAACTGAAACCAACAGAAATATTGTACTGAAACCAACAATCTTAGGCAGAATAGCTCAACTGACCGGTGATTGCACGCTTCTTGTGAGCCATAATGGCTTGAGCTCCATGTCGGAGTAAGGCTCCACTATACCATGAGGCAAAAACCCGACCCTAGCAGTAGAAGCAGCTCCGTGTGACACCTTGGCAGTAGCTCTCCCAGTCCCAGATGCCTTAACAGCAGCCCTGTCAGACCCCTGATATGTACAATGGAGCCACAGTCAACGCCTCAGCAACAAATGAGTATCTGCTTCAAGATTACCACAGCAAACAAAACAACTTGGTCCTTTTGGTGGAGGCAATGGGTTCACATACCATCATCGTATCAAACGGGGGAGCGTCTTCATCCAACTGTAACAGCGTATAATCAGATGAGCGTCGTCTCTCGAGCAGAATATAACGGGGAATTGAATTTTACAAACGATCGAGTGTTACCACTGTCTGTCTGCGTTGGTAGCTTGCCATGTTGTAGACCACAAATAGGATTATCATCAAGCACAGAACCAGCAGACGCAGCCGCAGTCTCATCTTAGAGCAGTGATAGCTCCTGTGACCATTCTGCGGAACCAAGCAGATAGTGTCATCAGCTCACACATAGAGAGCTGAGCGGCTGTAGATTTGAATACAAATAAAGCATTAATTAAAGCAGCACAGGGGAACCCACCTTATCCCACTGGGCACTACTTCTCGCTCTTCATGAAACCCTGCATTCACGACATAAAAAACTGCAGAAGTTGAGTATGTTTTCAGACACCATGAGGCGCATAAGAGAAGTTGGGCTGCACGTTCCATTCAACCCTGAGGCCTTACTTGAATTTGGATGGACGTAAAACACCATGAACATGTTAAGCTTCATGCACTAGCCGCAACTAAAAGTCCGAACTGATGGAAAGGGCTAGCCAGTCTGCGTATACACTTCAACAGAACAGAGGAACAACGACATTCGCTTTCAACATGCGATTCGCTTTGTTCCCTTTGCAAGAAAAATACCGACCCCTCAATGAAAAAACAAAGGGAAAGCACCGAGCAAGCATGTATTGCCGCGTCGGTGGCGATGGTTACACACCCGCGACGAAATTGTCCTATGTTTCATGGCCGCGGGGTGCGGCGCGACCCTCCACTCGCAGCTCGCGGCGAGGCGCTCTGTGGGATTTGGAAACGTGGGTTCACGCAGCCAGCGCGCAATCGGAGTGTAGAAATCTCGAACCCCCAATCAATCAATATGCGGAGATACGAAGCACGAGGAGAAGAGAGGGGACAATACCGCGGAGGCGGATGAGGCAACCGGCTGGACGAGCGACGAGCGGTGGACCTCCGCGCGGAGGGCACGGGCACGGGCGCCGCTGCTATCTCGTGGAGGAGGAGGAAATGCTCTGCAGAGAGATTGGGAAAGGCACGGGCACGGAGGCGGAGCCAGACGCGGCCGCTGGAGCGGGCGGGCGGGCGGGCGAGACAGCGACGTTCAGAGGAAGGGCGACGTGTGGCGCGTTCCCACCCGCACCCGTCGCTCGCAGCAGCGCCACGCGAGGTGACGACGACCCGACTGACAGAGGAGAGGAGGGAGACGCAGCGCCGGGGTGATGCCGCCAGCTCAGTCACAGGCGATGGGGGTTGCGCGATGCGAGCAGCCCGTATCGGCTGGGCTGCCTGCCACGACCGGGTTTTCCGCTCAGTTTGTTTCTTGGTTCCCTCCCTCGGCCCCCCCGCGCGGCCCAGGAATGTGGAGGCCCCGACCCACCAGTTGCTTCAATTTCAGATTAATTTCAATACTACAACCGAGTCTTGTCTCAAAAAAAAAAAAACCTATTCTCGAGCTCTCGAGTCTTGACTTACCACTCTACACTCAAAAAGAAAAAACTCTTACCACTAAAAAAACAAGTACACTACTCTTGACAATCTTGCTCCAGTCCCCAAACAAAAACAAATGACTCTTACAGACATCAACACTTGTCTCCAAAATTCTGCGATGCCATATACTTGACCAACGAAAGTTCTATGGGTATTACATACAGTTATATAACACAGACATATGTATAGCGCCTAACAACTCGGATCACATCTCTACAGGCAAAAAGCTGCGCTTCATCTAGCTGACCTTGAACAAAACACCAGGAAGACTACCACTCCTTCCTGTTACAAAACATCCTGATTCCCTGACCTAGTCTTTGACAGGGTGGTACACAACACCGGATGGAGCTACTCTAGGACCTCCTTGTAGGATTTGTACACAACACTTCTGCATATCCGCCGCGTCGCTTCTCCCTGTCACCGTCGACTCCTCTTCCTGCCTTTGCTAGGACTGTCTTGCGGCGGCGGTGCAGCACGCTTCTGTCCACTCTTTGGAGGCCGCCCGACCCCTCGCTTCTTGGCGGCGGGCGCACTTCTCTCGACGGTTTCTTCCTCGGCTGCTGCCGCTGCAACGGCGGGGACGTCCCTGGTCTCGCTCTCACCCTGACTGACAGTGCTTCCAGTCTCCCTTGAGGAAACCTTGCTTCTCTTTGCATCACGAGGCACGTGACGTATTGGCGGCAATGTTCGAGAAATCTTCTTGGATGCAGGGGCACTAGTGGCCCCTGCCGCCGCCTTCTTGCTTATGGGGTCACTTGCTACCCTTGCAGCAGTCTTCTTGATTACAGCCTCACAAGCTATCCCTGCCCCGGTCTTCTTCATCACAGGTTCACTTGCTATCCCAGCCACTGTCTTCTTTATTACAGGCTCACTAGCTATCGCTGCCATGGTCTTCTTTAGTACAGGCTCAGCAGCTGTCTTCTTGATTACAGGGCCACTAGCGATCCTTGCCTTGGTCTTCTTGATTACAGGGTCACTAGCTATCCCTGCTGCTTCACAATTCATGGAGAGAACGACTGAACTCTGTTGCCACGTTTTGCATATGAGACCTCGAAGTTCGATTGCAGCCATGTGCTCCAGTGTGGCCTTTGGAAAAAAAGTAAGGACATTATTCACAAACACGAGCATGTCTTTTAGGAGCTCCTTGGCAGAAGAGATAGCACCACTCTTTATCTTTGAACGAAGGATTCGGAAGTCCATATGCTGACGGATCATCTTCTTGTATCTAGCTCTCTTCCGCTGTAGATGGAAACAATTGGACATAAGATGACAAAATCAGAAGTACCTGTGCTATTATATTCATCTCTAGAATAGATCAACTGTACAGAAGATTTGAGCCACTTAAAAGTTCTCTTTCAGAGCATATGATATTACCACGTACAGTTTACCCAATCTGCCCACACTAACTAACTGTAAGCATAACTCAGGTAATAAGAAAACAAAAAGGAAATTCACTATGTCCACAAAGATCTGACTTTCTTGATCCTCTCAGAACAAATAGTGGGCAACTCCAATAAAATTTTTGTAGAAGATAAGACTACAATTTAAAACGCCCACTGAAGCAATAGTGATACAAGACTGATTAAATACCTGGATATCAATTTGGTGTTGCAACATCTTACAGTCACCTTGAGCGGATATACTATTCATAATATCTGCCAATTTTGGTTTTGCTCCCTCGCGCACAGATACACCAGGCTCTATCTTTGGAGTTTTCAGTTCCTTGATGCAGCCTTCAGAGGGAACCTCTCTCTGTACGCATGGAGCTTTGCACACAGATACACCAGGCTCTATCTTTGGAGTTTTCAATTTCTTCATGCAGCCCTCAGAGGAACCCTCTCCCTGTATGCATGGCGTAGATGTATTTTCACCATCTCTGCTACTATCAACAGCCATCAGAATAGCCCTTTTATCCCTCAATCCCCTTTTCTTTCTAGAGCCCCAAAGCAAACCATCTTTGGCACAGAGCTTCTTTTCAGCATGGGGCTTTGATAATGTCTCTGCTGATGTATTTTGAACTTTCTGAGATTTTTGACTGTTGCTTGCTTCCTCTGTGAAACTAGCAGCGGATGATCTGTCTTTGGACAATTCTTTGCTCGAGGAAGTAGTATCAGCTGCATTTTCAGTGTGTGAACATGATTCAGTGTGACATCCTAAGTTATTACCATTATCATGTTTGCTATTGCTGAGACTCTCGATCACAGACTGCAAGGACCTGGAACAGGGAAAAGCCAAATCGCACATTATTAAACAAAAAGAAAAATTTCCACACAGATGGCATAAGTAGTGTCTAAGATAACTTTCACTTGGCTTCAAGATGACAGACAATACTCCATGAAGTAAAGGTTGTGTTGGGATACTGATCATCTTAACCATCCATGAAACCTGATCAACGACGTTAACAAGGTGGGACTTTTTCTCATGACTGCTAATTATGTTTTATTTGTCTTAAGTTCAAAGAGGGTTTAAATAAGCCATATAATTAACCCCACTAAATAACATGATTAATCTAATGTTTTGCATTTTTATTTGGTTCTATTTATCAAAATTTAAATTCTTCAAAAAGTGCTCCCAGCCCCTCCATCTCTCTCCCCTGCCTCATGCCCTTCCCTTCATACATTTCCTTGAACTTCAGTCTATATGAGAAAAACTAATGACTAATTATCAGCAAAGACGATTTCAGAGGAGCTATTTTTAATCAACTTCTAACATTCTTTCAGTCATCTGGTCAACGGCTAGTTTAGCTGATGCATTATGTATAGAGAAAGACGTGCATTGCACGTGCAGGACAACAAGTAACTAAAATATATCCAAAACAAATTATGAAGATTACATGTGAAAATGCCAAAAAAATTCAAGAACAAGGTGTATATTGACATACTAAGTACTAACCCAATAAAACTTTCTGATTTCCTCAGCTCCCTTTTCAATTCAGCAACTCTCTGCTTGCGAAGCTCCTCAAACCAAGCACTGCAATGAAGCAAATACAATGCTAAGTATTGTTACATCATTGTAAAAGTTACTTCGCTATAGAACACAAAACTATCTATGTTAAACTACAGTCCGTTGAAATGTTCTGCGCATATTGGCTAAGATACTAAAATTTGCATATGAGAATGTTGATAATCATCATTGAATATATTTCTTCTGATTACCAGTCCTGCCCAGTGCCCATGATAGATTAACATTGAAAATTCTTCTACCAAAAAGTCAAACATTGTCCTTGGAATACATCATGGTATGTAGCATACACAACCTCAAACTAAATGGGAAGATCATTAACGTGGACAAGTTAGCACAGACATCACAGGGATGGGTAACACTTACTCGCATGCAGAGTAGCGTGCTTGAATCTCTGAAAATTTTGCTTCGCATTCCTGCAAACAAGAAAAACAGCCAACCAATCAATACCGTAACTTCTTCCAAACATGAGATGGGACAGGCCGTAAGGGATTCAAGTTCCCTGCTCCCCACACAATTCCAAAATTGCAAATACTTTGATCTGTAAAACCAACTGTGCGGGTGTTCAAAATGTTTCGGCGTATAGGCACAAAGCTCCCACATATCCAAACTGTTGGACAAATTGCCCTTGGTAATTGGTACCAAAGCGAGCAAAAATTGTGCAACCTGTGTCGTACTGTAATTATATAATACAGGACCAACTGAAATTGTACCACATTCTTCCTCACAAAGAAATGAAGAAATTATGCCACATTTCATCGGTGGATGGTGGTTGGGGGTTGATTCAACTCGTTTGGTTTGCTGCATTTTCAGAACGTGGAACTCATGATCATCCAACCAACGGCACAATCTCTAAAATGGCAGCCTAATCACAATCTCTAAAATGACAGCCTAATCACAGTCTCTAAAATGGCAGCCTAAGCACAATCTCTAAATGACAGCCTAATCACTGTCTCTAAAATGATTACCAAACATTTGCTCTGCATCCGTACGAAACCATATTACATCAACGACGCCGAGAGTGTATCTCCAGCAATGATCACGAAACCCTAGCCAGCACCAAGGATAACATTTCGGTATCCCTAATAATACGAAAAAATGAATATATGCCCTAATCCACCCTTATCGAAGCGGCATTACAGGCACGCGGCCGGTAATCGTAATTAACCGAGCAGTGTCAGGCTAGGGTTCGGCGGTGGGGGGCGGACCTTGGGCGAGAAGGAGCACGGGGAGCGGGCGCGCAGCTCGGCGGCGACGGCGTGCCAGTCGGCGGCGCCGTGGCGGAGGACGGCGCCGCCGAGCACGAGCTCCTCCCACGTGCCCCAGGCGGCGGCGGCCGCGTCGTCGTCCTGCTCCTGCTTGACCACCACAACCACCATCGGACGGGGCGCTCCCTCGCCCGGGCACCGAGGAAATCGGTCGCCCTTTTTTTTGGGTCGGGGCGGCATGCGATTGCGGACGGGCGAGGCGATAGGGGAGGCCGAGCCAGGAATAGGACGAGTCGGAAGCGGAGGGAGGCGGTCGGGCAGGGTCGTCGCGGTCGGCCTCTGTCTCTCCCCACTTTCTTTCCGTCTCTGGGAGTGGGCTGGGCGCCTGGGCGGGCGGTGCCCTGTCTCGCCCATTGTTTTCTTTTCTTTTTTGGCGTGGGTTTTGGATTTTAGATTCTTCTACTATTCTGGGTTCGTGCTAATCTAGGACGTGCGGTGGTGGAGGCCCACGCCACTGTCACGCAACGCCTTTTTTACTCGCTTCGCTACTTATATAGTGACTGAGACGAGGCAACAACGCACATCGCATTTTTTTTTCCTTCCCTCCCTTAGCGGGTCTATGATGAACATGTCTGGCTTTTGTAAGTGAGAGTTTTGTCAGAGGATGTTTATATTTTTCTCATGTATACGTAAAAGCATGAACTTTGGTAAGACCTACGGGCAGATTGTACGTTGCCCGTAAATGTAGGATTTTTTTGGTAAAAGCATCTTGAGCAGTTGTCCTAAAATACTTGCAGACCCTTAAAAAAAACTAATAGATTGTGTAGTATAACATAAATTTGGCTCGCATGTGATCGTTTGGTCCACAAGCTTTCAAAATGTAACACATGGGTATAAACTTTTCGCGGTGTGGCAAAAAAGTTGCTGACCAACCACAACGCGACGTTTGGCTGCCATGTCGAGCTGGCGATGCTCTAATCGTGGTTGCAATCTTGCTAATACCCACGTCGCTTACGACCCCCCCCCCCCCCCCCACCTCTCCCCCTCGAAGTAACCCATAGTATCGATGTGCAATTTTCTCAGAAAACACATGTAAAGTCTTAGACACTTAACATGCGGTCTCTATTGGTCATTTGGAGAGCTAGCGATGCAAGCTCTAATCGTGCTTGCAGTCTTGCTAAGACCACTCGCCGCTTACGAATACCCTCTTTTATTTATTTATTTGAAATAACCCACAACATCGATGCACATTTTTCTCAATAAAATGTGTAAAGTCTTAGACAGTGAACCCGCGGTCTCTATTGGTCATTTAGAGGGCCCATAGATGGCGAAGCGGACCCTGTAAAGCTTTGGGTGATGTCGCTCATTCTTGAGCTCTCACAACTCGGCTCATGGCGACGTGTTTGGTCATGTGTCATGTTACCCAACTGGAGCACGTTATCGGCAAACCCTATACAACTGGAGGAGCCACCGAACATGGGGCGCTGATGACCCACAAGCATAGAGGATCTATCTAACCTTTTTCGATAAATAGGAGTGTTGAACCCAACGATAAACATAAGGAATTTACAAGTAGTTTTCAATAAGATTTCACTGTAAAATGTTGTAAAGATAGTTTGATAGCAAAGATTATTCATTACAAGGCAAGGGATGGCTCCAAGTAACGTTCTCCACGCGTGAATTTTTATCTGGGCTGGCACACATAATTTTCAAATGGTTCTTCAAACTCGAATAGTCTTCCGATAGACGGTTTTTAGAGCCTAATTTTAGAGCTTAAAAGGCTTTTTTGTGAACTGCCCATTTTAGGGGTGCTCGAGATGCTCTAAGGTATTCCAGCTCTTTGAACGAGGGCCTGAATGCCGAGCCGAGCATGAATTCTAAATTTTGGAGTAGAAATTGCAGAGCTACTACTTCCTTTTCATTTCCTTTAGCAAGATCACTCTCCTTTTTCTCATTTTCCGGCTTTTGTCAAAGGATTTATTTAGAGCTCCATTTCTAGTCGACATTTTGATTGCCATTTTGCAAAACGAAATACGATGCGCAGAAGGGCACTTATCATGGTCTCGGTCGCCTAAAACTCTTTCAAATTGCGGTCACCTAAAAGTTGTGCATTCCAGTACCACAATTAAAGTACAACCATAGGAAGATGAAAATACAAGAAAAAAAAGTAGTACCAAGTTTTTCACTTCAGAACACCAGGACTCCTTTGATTCAAAGGAATTCTGTAGTATTTTTGGAGGATTGAAATCCTTAAGATTTTTTCTTTGTTGATCCTTTGATTCATAGGATTGGATCTTATAGAAATCTTTTCCTATGAAATCTTTTATACTACATTGAAAGTTCATTTTACTACTCTGAACAAATTTGGTGGTTCACGTAACCCCCTAATGTTTATTTATGCTCCCTTCACCCCTTCAACTATTTCATACCGGTCAAAAACGTCCATGGCTGGTTTTTCCCGATCAAATGCTGACATGGACGAGTTGTATTTGATCAATGAGAAATGGGCCCACCTATTAAAAATAAAAAATCACCTGTTAATATCTTTCTCTCTCTTGCTGCTGGCGCCGCTCGTCGTGCACGCAGCAAACAGGAACCGCGCCATCCCGCTTCATCCCGAGCCCGCATCGCCGAGAGGAATGATCAATGATCTTCGTCACTCGGCGCGGCCAACCCCCTCACTTGCACATCTGAAAGAACATGCGGTGCCCCCATATTTGGTTTTGGTAATTGATGACAATCTCTATGGACCAATGGTTGCCTTGAGTTATTTTTGAAGGTTTTTGTCCATGGGCTTTTCTTGGAGTACATGTGTTGGTTTCAAGGAGAGTTTGTGTCGACCAAGGTGCTATTCAAGGAATTACCTAAAGATTGGTCTTGTGAGAGGTTGATCAAGACTAAGTCAAAGAGTGAATCAAGTTGACCAACCCACAAAGCGTAGAAGATGTACCGAGAGGGATCAAGTGATCCCATGGTATGGTAAGCATTGTCAATTACGCTTCGTGTACTAACCCATGGTCTTTGTGAGGGTTCTTTATGGGGTTAGGTTGCGGTGTGCAAGTTCAAGTTGAGCATCACGAAGAGATCAAATGCTTGAAGCTTGCCGTCCTTTGTGGTGACAATGGACTTGTGAAGATGTGCGGAAGAGTGGCTCACCCATAGTGGAGTATGGGGGAGCAATCAACTAGTCTTCATCAAGTCAACCCAATCAAGAAAGGTGGTCCAACTTGAGGGAGTCAAGATCGTCTTCATCTAGCTCAAGTGGACCATGTGCAAGGCAAAGGTTTGCCCTAGACGGTTGGTGGTGTTCGGAGCTCAATCATCATGGTGTAAAGCTCCGGGCAAGCTTCGGGGTCTCCAATTAGGTTGTGGAGATCGCCCCGAGCAATTTGATGGGTACCGGTGACTGCCCCCAAGGGTTGACAAAGTGTACGGGTTCGGTGACTGCCCCCAAGGGTTGCCATTTGTACGGGTTCGGTGACCACCCTCAAGGATCCCTTAGTGGAATCACGGCATCTTGCATTGTGCGAGGGCGTGAGGAGATTACGGTGGCCCTAGTGGCTTCTTGGGGAGCATTGTGCCTCCACACCGCTCCAAACGGAGATTAGCATCCGCAAGGGTGTGAACTTCGGGATACATCGTCGTCTCCGCGTGCGTCGGTTATCTCTTACCCGAGCCCTTTACTTATGCACTTTACTTTGTGATAGCCATATTGTTTCTTGTCATATATCTTGCTATCACCTAAGTAGTTTATCTTGCTTAGCATAAGTTGTTGGTGCACATAGGTGAGCCTAGTTGTTTTAGGTTTTGTGCTTGACAAATTAACCGTTAGGTTTATTCCGCATTTGTTCAAGCCTAAACCGTAATTATTTTAAAGCGCCTATTCACCCCCCCTCTAGGCGACATCCACGATCTTTCAACATCGATTGGTGGATTGTCGACGACATACGAGTGACCGGAAGCAACCATCTCCGACCCACGCGGGCCGCTCTCCGGCAAGCCTAGGTCACCCCAACCATATTACTTGTGCCGCTCGGTCCGCCTCATCTACCCGGTCCATCCACGCCTCCCTAGAGCCCACATGTCCTCCTCCTGCCCTTGCTTCACTCCGGCGTCCAGAGCACGCATACAAGGTTAACCGTTTGCATCTATGCGGCTGGCCTCCAGTCCTCGTCACCAAACCTTGTCTACCAGGGCCTTTGTGCCCCAAAAAGCTCAAATGCTGACTAGATTGATGGATGATGCCCAAAATCGACTGAATCGAGCTCATCTTTCTCGCTTCCGACCATCTGTCATTGCGGTCGATTTGCTGCCTCTCGAGTTTCCCCGACCTCTGTGACCTTGCTGGGAGCTCCATCTAGTGTCGGCTATCTTCCAGACACGTCGCTGATACGTCCATTTTGCATCATGCTTTTATATCGATATTTATTGCATTATGAGTTGTTATTACACATTATGTCATAATACTTATGCCTATTCTCTCTTATTTTACAAGGTTTGCACGAAGAGGGAGAATGTCGGCAGCTGGAATTCTGGGCTGGAAAAGGAGCAAATATTAGAGACATATTCTGCACAACTCCAAAAGTCCTGAAACTCCACGGAAGTCATTTTCAGAATATATAAAAAATATTGGGCGAAGGAAGCACCAGAGGGGGGGCACCCACCATCCACGAGGGTGGGGGCGCGCCCCCTGCCTCGTGGGCCCCCGGTGCCCATCTTTGGCTATATGAAGTCTTTCGCCCTGAAAAAAATCATAAGCAAGCTCTCGGGACGAAACTCCGCCGCCACGAGGCGGAACCTTGGCGGAACCAATCTAGGGCTCCGACAGAGCTGTTCTGCCGGGGAAATATCCCCCCGGGAGGGGTAATCATCACCATCGTCATCACCATCGATCCTCTCATCGGGAGGGGGTCAATCTCCATCAACATCTTCACTAGCACCATCTCCTCTCAAACCCTAGTTCATCTCTTGTATCCAATTTTTGTCCCAAAACCTCAGATTGGTACCTGTGGGTTGCTAGTAGTGTTGATTACTCCTTGTAGTTGATGCTAGTTGGTTTATTTGGTGGAAGATCATATGTTCAGATCCTTTATGCATATTAATACCCCTCTGATTATGAACATGAATATGATTTGTGAGTAGTTACGTTTGTTCCTAGGGACATGGGAGAAGTCTTGCTATAAGTAGTCATGTGAATTTGGTATCCGTTCGATATTTTGATGAGATGTATGTTGTCTCTGTTGGAAATATGCCCTAGAGGCAATAATAAAATTATTATTATTATATTTCCTTGTTCATGATAATTATCTATTGTTCATGCTATAATTGTATTAACCAGAAACCGTAATACATATGTGAATACATAGATCACAACATGTCCCTAGTGAGCCTCTAGTTGACTAGCTCATTGATCAATAGGTGGCTGTGGTTTCCTAACCATGGACATTGGATGTTGTTGATAACGGGATCACATCATTAGGAGAATGATGTGATGGACAAAACCCAATCCTAAGCATAGCACAAGATCGTGTAGTTCGTTTGCTAAAGCTTTTCTAATGTCAAGTATCATTTCCTTAGACCATGAGATTGTGCAACTTCCGGATACCGTAGGAATGCTTTGGGTGTGCCAAACGTCACAACGTAACTGAGTGACTATAAAGGTGCATTACGGGTATCTCTGAAAGTATCTGTTGGGTTGGCACGAATCGAGATTGGGATTTGTCACTCCGTATGACGTAGAGGTATCTCTGGGCCCACTCGGTAATGCATCATCATAATGAGCTCAATGTGACTAAGGAGTTGGTCACGGGATCATGCGTTACGGAACGAGTAAAGAGACTTGCCGATAACAAGATTGAACAAGGTATGGGGATACCGACGATCGAATCTCGGGCAAGTAACATACCGATAGACAAAGGGAATTTGCATACGGGATTGATTGAATCCCCGATATCGTGGTTCATCCGATGAGATCATCATGGAACACGTGGGAGCCAATATGGGTATCCAGATCCCACTATTGGTTATTGGCCGGAGAGATGTCTCGGTTATGTCTGCATGGTTCCCGAACCCGTAGGGTCTACACACTTAAGGTTCGGTGACGCTAGAGTTGTTATGGGAAATTGTATGTGGTTACCGAAGGTAGTTCGGAATCCCGGATGAGATCCCAGAGGTCACAAGGAGTTCCGGAGTGGTCTAGAGGTGAAGATCGATATATTGGACGAAGGGTATTTGTAACGCCCCAGATGTAACTTTTCATATTTGTACTCCAACTCTTGCCGTCTCCGGCGCTAAGTTATATTTATTTCTCGGGTTGGGTCTTTGTCTCCGTGTGTTGTTTTTTTTTCTTCTTTTTCGTGCATCTCATACCATGTCATCACGTGTATTGCATTTGCATACATGTTCATCTCATGCATTCGATCATTTTCCCCGTTGTCCGTTTTGCATTCCAGCGCTTCGTTCTCCTCCGGTGGTCATTTCTAGTCTTCTTTCGTGTGTGGGGTTTAAACATTTCCGGATTGGACCGAGACTTGCCAAGCGGCCTTGGTTTACTACCGGTAGACCGCCTGTCAAGTTTCGTATCATTTGGACTTCGTTTGATACTCCAACGGTTAACCGAGGGACCGAAAAGGCCTCGTGTGTGTTGCAGCCCAACACCCCCCAAATTTGGCCCAAAACCCACCAAACTCTGCTCCATGTCCTAGAGCGTTCGATCACGATCGTGTGGGCGAAAACCGCACCTCATTTGGACTCTCCTAGCTCCCTCTATGCCTATTTATACCCCTCCATTCGGATCTCTTCTCCCCCGTCCGAAACCCTAGTCCAAAAAAAAAAACTCCTCCGCCGCCGACGGACACGTCGCCCCAGCGCCGGACACGTCCGCCGCCGCCCGCTCCGCCACTCAGGCGCTGCCACGTGGGCGCGCGCCCACTTCGCCGCCGGCCCGGGAGGCCCAGGAGGGGCCCCCGCGGCCCAGATCCGCCGCGCGCCACCCGCCTCCTCTCTCCCCGCGCCCGGCGACGCCCTCCGCCGACCGCCGCCGCGGGCCCTCGTCACCGGCGAGCTTCCCCGGGCGCCCGAGCCGGCCTCCTCGCCCGGCGCCGCCCCGTCCGCGCCCTCCGCCGCCACGCGCCGCCCCGGGTCGCCGGATCCGGCCCCCGGCGACCACCTCCTCCACGCCGGCGAGCTACCCCGGCCCCCTCCACCTCTCTCCGGCCGCCGCGCCATCGCCGGCATCTCTGTGGCCGCGAGATCGGATCGGGAGCGGTAGCTACAGTAAACCCTAGCGCCCCCCGTTGACTTTCTCCCTCCCATTATATTTTTCTTGCTACTTTGACTGCTTGTATCTCCGCAACCGTAGCTCCGTTTTGGGCATATGATATATCAAAATCTTCGCCTCGACATGTACATCATTTCATTCCATTGCATCATTTGCATTTGAGGTCATCTTGATACCCAAAATGCTGTTAGAAGGAGGCTTCGTGAGTTAAATTGCAGATCCGTTAGTTCATCATGCACTTTTGTCATTTTTGCTATGTTTAATTCGTGCATGATATGCCTGTGCCCCTTTGGGATGTATTGTGAAGCATTTTGTCTTCTTTCCAGAGGTGCCACCCATGCATTTTTAGGATGTGTGTGTTGTCTTGTGCAAGCTTGCGAAGAGAGGTACCTGAGATTGCAGATTTCAGGGACTTAGTGATTTTCGCTAAGTCTGGGATATTTTAGTTCATGATGCTATATGTCCAGCTTGTTTCCTAGTGATCCGTGCCTCTTTTGAGGATGATCAGTAAGGGAGTTTTGATATTTATGTTATGCTCTATCCATCCATGTCTTTGTTGGCATTTGTGGAGTGCTCTAGGTTGACTCAATCGAGCTCAACTTTTGCTTCGTTGTTAATCTGGGCAGATCGTCAACTTGTTTGCGATTTTGCCGATGCTACCGTTAGTGTTCCATGCATGCTATGCCTTCGTTCTTGCCATGTGTAGCTAGCACTTTGTGCCTTCTTGCTGGTTATATGCTTTCCTTGCCATGACTTGCACCGTAGTGAGTGCATCGAGCTCGTTTACATGCCTTCGTGAGTTAAATTTCAGCATGTCTCAGTTTTCACTAAGTCTGAAAACTGATTGTGTTCGAGCGATGTTCGTGAGCTCGGTAGAGTATTTTGTGAACCCTTTTGGCCCCAGGTCACTTTGGGTGTTTTATTAAGCTTGTTGAGTAGCTCCATGCCATGTTCTTACTTGTCATGTTCAGGTTTTCTATCATGTTGTTTTGCTGCTCCGAAGAGAGCATCGTGATCTGAAATTTCAGACTAGTGTTAATTTCACTAAGTCTGAAATCTGTTTTGCATTTGCGTTTTAGCCATGCTTGTTTGAACCTCTTAATGGATGAATTTGCCTATGGCTCAGTGCTAGTGTTTTGTCAACCATCTTGTGTACATCACTGCCATGTATTTTGTTTTCATGTTTGGTGGCTGTAGCATGTTCATTTCGTTGCATTTAGATGCCTACTTGCTGTAAATCGCAGACCGGTGTCATATCTTAAAACGCTTGCCATTTCTAAACCGTAGCTCCGATTCCTATGATCTTTATATCGTTTTCAAGCGATTTCATCCCCTCTATCCAGTGGCACACTTGGTTTTCCAAGTTGATGCCAGGTTCATGCATTTCCTGTCATATCTTGCATTTTGCATCCCGCATCGCATCCCGCATAGCATATCGTCATTTCATCATATTGCTTGGTCTTGCCCGTGGTTGATTGTATCCTTGTTGCTTGTTTGTCTTGTTGGGTAGAGCCGGGAGACGAGTTCGCTACCGAGGAGCCCGTTGAGTTTGCTTGTGAGGATCCAGTCAACTCTGACAACTGTGCAGGCAAGATGATCATACCCTCGAAATCACTACTATCTTTGCTATGCTAGTTTGCTCGCTCTTTTGCTTTGCCACTGCTACGATGCCTACCTTTTGCTTGTCAGCCTCCCAATTGCCATGTTGAACCTCTAACCCACCATTGTCCTAGCAAACCGTTGATTGGCTATGTTACCGCTTTGCTCAGCCCTTCTTATAGCGTTGTTAGTTGCAGGTGAAGATTGGAGCCGTTCCTTGTTGGAACATTTATTTACTTGTTGGGATATCATTATATTGCTATGTTATCTTAATGCATCTATATACTTGGTAAAGGGTGGAAGGCTCGGCCTCTCGCCTAGTGTTTTGTTCCACTCTTGCCGCCCTAGTTTCCGTCATATCGGTGTTATGTTCCCGGATTGTTGCGTCCCTTACGCGGTTGGGTTATAATGGGAACCCCTTGATAGTTCGCCTTGATTAAAGCTTTTCCAGCAATGCCCAACATTGGTTTTACCATTTGCCACCTAGCCTCTTTTTCCCTTGGGTTTCCGGAGCCCGAAGGTCATCTTATTTTAACCCCCCCGGGCCAGTGCTCCTCTGAGCGTTGGTCCAAACTAGAGTCCTGTGCAGCGCCCCCTCGGGGAAACTCGAGGTTTGGTTTTAGTTGTACGGAGCGCTCATCTGAGTGTGCCCTGAGAAAGAGATATGTGCAGCTCCTATCGGGATTTGTCGGCACATTCGGGCGGTGTTGCTGGTCTTGTTTTAACCTGTCGAATCATCTTGTTGTACCAGGATACCGAGTCTGATCGGTGTGTCTTGGGTGGAGGTCTATTCCTTCGTTGACCGTGAGAGCTTGTTATGGGCTAAGTTGGGACCCCCCTGCAGGGATTGATCTTTCGAAAGCCGTGCCCGCGGTTATGGGCGGATGGGAATTTGTTAATGTCCGGTTGTAGATGACTTGAACTAAACTTAATTAAAATGAATCAACCGTGTGTGTTACCGTGATGGCCCCTTCTCGGCGGAGTCCGGGAAGTGGACACGGTGTTGGAGTTATGCTTGCGCAGGATGTTCCTTTAGCTTCTCGCTCGTGCTTCGCCTTCTCTTCTCGCTCTCTTTTGCGTATAAGTTAGCCACCACATATGCTAGTCGCTTGCTGCAGCTCCACATATATTTGCCTTATCCATTCCTATGAGCTTAAATAGTTTTGATCGCGTGGGTGTGAGATTGCTGAGTCCCTGTGGCTCACAGATACTACAACTCCAGATGCAGGTCCAGGTGTTTCTGCTCCAGTTGACGATTACGAGCTCAGTGGGAGTTCGACGAGGACTCTCAGCGATACTATGTTCCTTTCCCGATGATCAGTAGTGGTGCCTAGTTGGGGTTATCGATTCAGGACCTTGTCGCATGTTGGGGTCTTTTCTATTTTGGCGCCGTAGTCGGGCCATGAGTGTTTGTTTGATGGATGTTATTTATGTACTCTGATGTGACGTGGCGAGTGTAAGCCAACTATGTTATCTCCCCCTTTTATTATATATTACATGGGATGTTGTAATGATTGCCTGACTTGCGACATTGCTTTCAATGCGGTTATGCCTCTAAGTCGTGCCTCGACACGTGGGAGCTATAGCCGCATCGAGGGCGTTACAAGTTGGTAATCAGAGCCATCCCCGACCTTAGGAGCCCCATTGCTTGATCGTTTTTAGCAGCCGAGTTGTGTCTAGAAAAATGTTTTGAGTCCTTAGGAATTATATATCGGAGAGCTTAGGAATTCTTTTTACTTCCCAGTCTCCTCATCGCTCTGGTAAGGCATCCTGGCGTAGAGTTTTGACTCTTCTCTTCTAAAATTTCACTAAAATTTTTTTTAGGATCACGCGAGTATCTTGGTTTTGTTCCGATGGTTTTGTGACGAGAACATTGTTCTTGGTGCCTCCTGTCTTTAGGGGTTGTGGCAGTGTCCCGGGGAGTTGAGCTCCGAGGTGTTGTCGTCACAATTTTATCGTTGCAATTCTGGTATACTTGAGATATGTTCGCCGACATCGAAAATCTCTTTTATGCAGTTCGTTGGTGAGATAACCTCGACGCCACCCAGTACTGGGGCGGGAGTTCGGGAGTATCGCCATAACTTGTATAACGGATGCTTTTCGAAGGTTGAGGTAGATGGTTTCCGAAGTTTTCCTGGTTATGTGTTGAAGGATGGATACAGCTGGATGTAGGATTTGCTAGTTTGGGTGAGATATTGTGCTTCCCCTGTATCCCCAACACCTGATTGCATAACCGGAAAGGTTCGGGAGTTTCATAGGTGGGAATTCTAGTAGCTCTAGTTCTTCTTCCACGGATATTGGTTTGAGATTGGGATTTCTTACCGATTATTCGTTCTTGATCCGTACCTTGTTGATTTATTTCTCTACCTTAATTCTTCGTGGCTTCTCAATTTATGGATATGTGATCATTTGAAGAGGAATGCATTCGTTCATTTTGTTCGGATGTGAAGACTATATGTTGCAATTTTCATTCCGTTGGATTCAGCTTCTATATTGTTGTCTATCTATGTGCTAATGGTGGTCAACCTCTTCAGGATGGCTCCTCCAACGCGCACGACTCCGAATCCTAATCCGCCTCCACCTCCGCCTCCTCCGGAAGCATGGCAAGCTGTGATGGCCGCTACTAATGCAAACACACAGTTGATCATGCAAATCCTTCAAGAGCGCAATCAAGGCAGTCAAGGGAATCAAGGCCATAATCAGCACCACTTTGCTACTCTGAACCAGTTCCTTGCTAATGGCCCAAAGACGTTCAGCGGTTGTGTTGAGGCTACCGATGCTGACGATTGGCTAGTGGATCTGGGCAAGCATTTTGAATGCAGCAACGTCAGGCCTGAAGATTTCGTCAAGTTCGCTTCTTTCCAGCTCAAAGATCAGGCTGCAGAGTGGTTCCAGCAGTACAAGGATTCCAGAGGTGGACGTGTTATCACTTGGGACGATTTCCGTCAAGATTTCCGCGCTCATCACATCCCTCAAAGTGTGGTTGAGAGTAAGCGTCAGGAATTCCGCAATCTGAAGCAAGGCTCTTTGTCTGTCTATGACTACAACAAGTTGTTCCAGAAGCTCGCCCGTTTTGCCAAGCAGGATGTTCCTGATGAGAAGAGCATGATCTATCAGTTCAGGGGTGGTCTTCGTGAGGAAATTCAGCTCGCTCTTGTCCTCTTTGAGCCGTTGAGATACGATGAGTTCTACAACATGGCACTGAAGCAAGAGGCTGCTCAGATGAGATGTGATGCTTCCAGGAAGCGTGCCAGAGATGTTACTCCTTCTTCCTCTACTCAAGTGGTCAAGCAGCAGAAGTATTGGCTTCCTCCTCCTCCGTTCCGTCAGCCGTATCAGCAGAAGAGTAAAGGTGGCAGTGGTTTCTCCCACCCACCCAACCCAGGCTTTCAGAACAAGGCTTCGTCTCAAGCTCCAAGACCGAGTGCTCCGTATCACCGTCCGCTTTCAGAGGTCACGTGCAACAAGTGCCAACAGAAGGGTCACTATGCCAACAAGTGTACCAACCAGAGGCGTCTTCCTCCTCCTCCTCCTGTCAGATCGGCAAGTACAGCTGTGGTCAAGCACAATCCCAAGCACGCCAAGGTCAATATGGTGAATGCAGCTCAGGCAGAGGATTCTTCAGATGTGATCATGGGTAACCTTCCTGTTAACGATGTTCCTGCAAAAGTTCTTTTTGACACAGGTGCATCGCATTGCTTCATTTCCAAACCTTTTGCATCAAAGTATGAGTGTGATTATCAGTATCTGCAAAGTTCCTTGCAAATTGTGTCACCGGGCAAGCAGATGACAGCTAACACCTGCGTCCCTGAGGTTACTATCACATTGGGTGACTACAAGTTCCTTTCTTCCCCAATTGTTCTCGGTAACTCGGATATTGATCTTATTCTCGGAATGGATTGGCTTTCTAAGCACAAGGCACATCTTGACTGTGCTGCCAGGCAGATTCAATTGACTCATTCGTCTGAGGATGTCATTGTCTTTGCCGCTCGGGATAATACCATCCGGTTGTTTTCTCTCAATGAGAAGGGTGAATTGGATGCCATCTCTCAAATTCCTGTCGTGTGCGAATATCAAGACGTCTTTCCAGAAGAACTTCCAGGGATGCCTCCAAACCGGCCGGTTGAATTCGTTATTGAACTTGAGCCCGGTACGGAACCTGTGTGCAAACGTCCCTACAAGCTCGGCCCCGAAGAGTTGAAGGAGCTGAAGAAACAACTCGATGAGCAAGAAAGATTGGGTCTCATTCGGCCTAGTACTTCTCCGTGGGGTTGTGGTGTTCTTTTTGTGAAGAAGAAGGATGGATCGAGTCGACTTTGTGTTGATTACCGTCCAGTAAACAAGAAGACCATCAAGAACAAATACCCACTTCCCAACATCAATGAGCTATTCGAACAACTCAAGGGTGCTCAAGTATTCTCCAAGCTTGATCTCCGTATGGGTTATCATCAGATTCGTATTCGTGAGCAA
Source organism: Triticum aestivum (assembly GCF_018294505.1). NCBI lineage: Eukaryota > Viridiplantae > Streptophyta > Magnoliopsida > Poales > Poaceae > Triticum > Triticum aestivum. The sequence continues at coordinate 181,485,762 of NC_057797.1, read as the reverse complement.
GATATTCCCAAGACGGCGTTCAGAACAAGCTTTGGTTCATATGAATACACCGTCATGTCTTTTGGCCTCGCCAACGCTCCTCCGACGTTCTCTCGCATGATGAACTTCATCTTCAACCCCTACACCAATGAATTCGTTTTGGTCTATCTCGACGACATTCTGGTTTTCTCGAAGAACAAGGAAGATCATGCCAAGCACTTGCGTTTGGTACTTGACAAGCTCAGAGAACATCAGTTCTACGCCAAGTTCTCCAAGTGTGAATTTTGGCTCGATGAGGTTCTTTATCTTGGTCATATCATCTCTGCCAAGGGCATTTCCGTGAATCCTGAGAAGGTGTCTGCAATTGTGAATTGGGAACCTCCTCAGAACGTAAAGCAACTCCGCAGTTTTCTCGGTCTCGCAAGCTATTGCAGAAGATTCGTTGAAAACTTTTCTAAGATCGCCAAGCCTCTCTCAAATCTTCTTCAGAAGCACGTCAAGTACGTTTGGTCTCCGGAGTGTGATATTGCTTTCAACACTTTGAAAGAGAAATTGATCACTGCTCCAGTTCTGACTCCGCCTGATGAAACCAAGCCGTACGAGGTCTTTTGTGATGCCTCTCTCCAAGGTCTCGGTGCTGTACTGATGCAAGAGAAGAAAGTTGTTGCTTATACCTCTCGCCAGTTGAAACCTAATGAGAAGAACTACCCCACTCATGATCTCGAGTTGGCGGCAGTTGTGCACGCTTTGTTGACTTGGAGACATCTTCTATTGGGAAGGAAAGTGGATATTTTCACTGATCACAAGAGTCTCAAGTACATCTTCACTCAGCCTAATCTCAACCTCAGGCAGACTCGATGGGTCGAAATGATTCAAGAGTACAATCCGAGTATCGAGTATACTCCAGGCAAGGCTAATGTGATTGCTGACGCTTTGAGCAGAAAAGCATATTGCAACAGTCTGATTCTCAAGCCTTATCAACCCGAGCTTTGTGAAGCTTTCCGCAAACTTAATCTGCAAATTGTTCCTCAAGGTTTCCTCGCCAACCTTCAAGTCTCTCCTACCTTAGAAGACCAGATTCGCCAAGCCCAACTTCTTGATGCTATGGTGAAGAAGGTGAAGATTGGTATTGCAAAGAGTCAGTCCAAGTACAAGTGCTTCCGACTTGATGACAAGGACACTCTCTTCTTCGAGGATCGAATTGTTGTGCCCAAAGGTGAACTCCGTAAGGTGATCATGAACGAGGCTCACAACTCTCTCCTCTCCATCCACCCTGGTAGTACGAAGATGTATCAGGACCTCAAGCAAGCTTATTGGTGGACTCGAATGAAGCGCGAGATCGCTCAATTCGTGAACGAATGTGATGTCTGCAGAAGAGTGAAGGCAGAACACCAAAGGCCAGCTGGTCTCCTCCAACCTCTTGCCATTCCAGAATGGAAGTTTGACCACATTGAAATGGACTTCGTGACTGGGTTTCCAAAGTCCAAGCGTGGCAATGATGCTATATTCGTTGTCATCGACAAGCTCACCAAAGTGGCTCATTTTCTGCCTATCAAAGAGTCTATCACTGCAGCTCAATTGGCGGAACTCTATACCTCTCGCATTGTCTCTCTGCACGGTATTCCTCAAGTGATATCTTCAGACCGTGGCAGCATCTTTACCTCCAAGTTTTGGGATTCTTTTCAGAAAGCCATGGGCACCAACATCCGCTTCAGCACAGCTTTCCATCCTCAAACAAGCGGTCAAGTCGAGCGTGTCAACCAAATTCTTGAAGATATGCTCAGGGCTTGTGTGATCTCCTTCGGCATGAAGTGGGAGGACTGTCTTCCTTATGCTGAATTCTCATACAACAACAGCTTTCAAGCAAGTTCGGGCAAGGCCCCCTTTGAAATTCTTTATGGCAGGAAGTGCCGTACCCCTCTCAACTGGTCTGAAACCGGTGAACGTCAGCTGCTGGGTAATGACTTAATCACAGAAGCAGAAGAAATGTGCAAAGTCATTCGTGATAACCTCAAAGCAGCCCAGTCCCGCCAGAAGTGCTACTATGATAGTAAGCACCGTGAATTGGCTTTCGAGATCGGAGATCATGTTTACCTCCGCGTCTCTCCCATGAAAGGTACTCGTCGCTTCGGTATCAAAGGGAAGCTTGCCCCTAGATACGTGGGACCTTTCAAGATTGTCAGCAAGAGAGGCGACCTCGCCTATCAACTCGAGCTTCCTTCAAACTTTGCAAATGTTCATGATGTGTTCCATGTCTCTCAGCTTCGAAAGTGCTTCAAGACTCCTGACCGCACCGTCAACTTCGAGGACATTGAGCTCCAAGAAGATCTCTCCTATCGTGAGCACCCAGTTGCTATTCTTGAAGAGACTGAACGCAAGACTCGCAACAAGTCAATCAAATTTCTCAAAGTCAAGTGGTCACACCATTCCGACCGTGAAGCTACCTGGGAACGCGAGGATCACCTCCGTTCTGAGTACCCGGAGTTCTTTCAGTCCTAGATCTCGGGACGAGATCTTTTCGTAGTGGTGGAGTGTTGTAACGCCCCAGATATACTTTCCATATTTGTATCCAACTCTTGCCGTCCCCGGCGCTAAGTTATATTTATTTCTCGGGTTGGGTCTTTGTCTCCGTGTGTTGTTTTTCTTTTTCGTGCATCTCATATCATGTCATCACGTGCATTGCATTTGCATACATGTTCATCTCATGCATTCGAGCATTTTCCCCGTTGTCCGTTTTGCATTCCGGCGCTTCGTTCTCCTCCGGTGGTCATTTCTAGTCTTCTTTCGTGTGTGGGGTTTAAACATTTCCGGATTGGACCGAGACTTGCCAAGCGGCCTTGGTTTACTACCGGTAGACCGCCTGTCAAGTTTCGGTCATTTGGACTTCGTTTGATACTCCAACGGTTAACCGAGGGACCGAAAAGGCCTCGTGTGTGTTGCAGCCCAACACCCCCCAAATTTGGCCCAAAACCCACCAAACTCTGCTCCTTGTCCTAGAGCGTTCGATCACGATCGTGTGGGCGAAAACCGCACCTCATTTGGACTCTCCTAGCTCCCTCTATGCCTATTTATACCCCCTCCATTCGGATCTCTTCTTCCCCCGTCCGAAACCCTAGTCCAAAAAAAAAACCTCCTCCGCCGCCGACGGACACGTCCGCCCCAGCGCCGGACGCGTCCGCCGCCGCCCGCCTCCGCCACTCAGGCGCTGCCACGTGGGCGCGCGCCCACTTCGCCGCCGCCGGCCCGGGAGGCCCAGGAGGGGCCCCCGCGGCCCAGATCCGCCGCGCCGCCACCCGCCTCCTCTTCCCCCCGCGCCCGGCGACGCCCTCCGCCCGACCGCCGCCGCGCCGCCGCGGGCCCTCGTCGCCGGCGAGCTTCCCCGGGCGCCCGAGCCGGCCTCCTCGCCCGGCGCCGCCCCGTCCGACGCCCTCCGCCGCCACGCGCCGCCCCGGGTCGCCGGATCCGGCCCCCGGCGACCACCTCCTCCACGCCGGCGAGCTACCCCGGCGCCCCTCCACCTCTCTCCGGCCGCCGCGCCATCGCCGGCATCTCCTGTGGCCGCGAGATCGGATCGGGAGCGGGTAGCTACAGTAAACCCTAGCGCCCCCCCCCGTTGACTTTCTCCCTCTCCCATTATATTTTTCTTGCTACTTTGACTGCTTGTATCTCCGCAACCGTAGCTCCGTTTTGGGCATATGATATATCAAAATCTTCGCCTCGACATGTACATCATTTCATTCCATTGCATCATTTGCATTTGAGGTCATCTTGATACCCAAAATGCTGTTAGAAGGAGGCTTCGTGAGTTAAATTGCAGATCCGTTAGTTCATCATGCACTTTTGTCATTTTTGCTATGTTTAATTCGTGCATGATATGCCTGTGCCCCTTTGGGATGTATTGTGAAGCATTTTGTCTTCTTTCCAGAGGTGCCACCCATGCATTTTTAGGATGTGTGTGTTGTCTTGTGCAAGCTTGCGAAGTAGGGTACCTGAGATTGCAGATTTCAGGGACTTAGTGATTTTCACTAAGTCTGGGATATTTTAGTTCATGATGCTATATGTCCAGCTTGTTTCCTAGTGATCCGTGCCTCTTTTGAGGATGATCAGTAAGGGAGTTTTGATATTTATGTTATGCTCTATCCATCCATGTCTTTGTTGGCATTTGTGGAGTGCTCTAGGTTGACTCAATCGAGCTCAACTTTTGCTTCGTTGTTAATCTGGGCAGATCGTCAACTTGTTTGCGATTTCGCCGATGCTACCGTTAGTGTTCCATGCATGCTATGCCTTCGTTCTTGCCATGTGTAGCTAGCACTTTGTGCCTTCTTGCTGGTTATATGCTTTCCTTGCCATGACTTGCACCGTAGTGAGTGCATCGAGCTCGTTTACATGCCTTCGTGAGTTAAATTTCAGCATGTCTCAGTTTTCACTAAGTCTGAAAACTGATTGTGTTCGAGCGATGTTCGTGAGCTCGGTAGAGTATTTTGTGAACCCTTTTGGCCCCAGGTCACTTTGGGTGTTTTGTTAAGCTTGTTGAGTAGCTCCATGCCATGTTCTTACTTGTCATGTTCAGGTTTTCTATCATGTTGTTTTGCTGCTCCGAAGAGAGCATCGTGATCTGAAATTTCAGACTAGTGTTAATTTCACTAAGTCTGAAATCTGTTTTGCATTTGCGTTTTAGCCATGCTTGTTTGAACCTCTTAATGGATGAATTTGCCTATGGCTCAGTGCTAGTGTTTTGTCAACCATCTTGTGTACATCACTGCCATGTATTTTGTTTTCATGTTTGGTGGCTGTAGCATGTTCATTTCGTTGCATTTAGATGCCTACTTGCTGTAAATCGCAGACCGGTGTCATATCTTAAAACGCTCGCCATTTCTAAACCGTAGCTCCGATTCCTATGATCTTTATATCGTTTTCAAGCGATTTCATCCCCTCTATCCAGTGGCACACTTGGTTTTCCAAGTTGATGCCAGGTTCATGCATTTTCTGTCATATCTTGCATTTTGCATCCCGCATCGCATCCCGCATAGCATATCGTCATTTCATCATATTGCTTGGTCTTGCCCGTGGTTGATTGTATCCTTGTTGCTTGTTTGTCTTGTTGGGTAGAGCCGGGAGACGAGTTCGCTACCGAGGAGCCCGTTGAGTTTGCTTGTGAGGATCCAGTCAACTCTGACAACTGTGCAGGCAAGATGATCATACCCTCGAAATCACTACTATCTTTGCTATGCTAGTTTGCTCGCTCTTTTGCTTTGCCACTGCTACGATGCCTACCTTTTGCTTGTCAGCCTCCCAATTGCCATGTTGAACCTCTAACCCACCATTGTCCTAGCAAACCGTTGATTGGCTATGTTACCGCTTTGCTCAGCCCTTCTTATAGCGTTGTTAGTTGCAGGTGAAGATTGGAGCCGTTCCTTGTTGGAACATTTATTTACTTGTTGGGATATCATTATATTGCTATGTTATCTTAATGCATCTATATACTTGGTAAAGGGTGGAAGGCTCGGCCTCTCGCCTAGTGTTTTGTTCCACTCTTGCCGCCCTAGTTTTCCGTCATATCGGTGTTATGTTCCCGGATTGTTGCGTCCCTTACGCGGTTGGGTTATAATGGGAACCCCTTGATAGTTCGCCTTGATTAAAGCTTTTCCAGCAATGCCCAACATTGGTTTTACCATTTGCCACCTAGCCTCTTTTTCCCTTGGGTTTCCGGAGCCCGAAGGTCATCTTATTTTAACCCCCCCGGGCCAGTGCTCCTCTGAGCGTTGGTCCAAACTAGAGTCCTGTGCAGCGCCCCCTCGGGGAAACTCGAGGTTTGGTTTTAGTTGTATGGAGCGCTCATCTGAGTGTGCCCTGAGAAAGAGATATGTGCAGCTCCTATCGGGATTTGTCGGCACATTCGGGCGGTGTTGCTGGTCTTGTTTTAACCTGTCGAATTGTCTTGTTGTACCGGGTTGCCGAGTCTGATCGGTGTGTCTCGGGTGGAGGTCTATTCCTTCGTTGACCGTGAGAGCTTGTCATGGGCTAAGTTGGGACCCCCCCTGCAGGGATTGAACTTTCGAAAGCCGTGCCCGCGGTTATGGGCAGATGGGAATTTGTTAATGTCCGGTTGTAGATTACTTGAACTAAACTTAATTAAAATGAATCAACCGTGTGTGTTACCGTGATGGCCCCTTCTCGGCGGAGTCCGGGAAGTGGACACGGTGTTGGAGTTATGCTTGCGCAGGATGTACCTTTAGCTTCTCGCTCGTGCTTCGCCTTTCTCTTCTCGCTCTCTTTTGCGTATAAGTTAGCCACCATATGCTAGTCGCTTGCTGCAGCTCCACATATTTTTGCCTTATCCATTCCTATGAGCTTAAATAGTTTGGATCGCGTGGGTGTGAGATTGCTGAGTCCCTGTGGCTCACAGATACTACAACTCCAGATGCAGGTCCAGGTGATTTCTGCTCCAGGTGACGAGTACGAGCTCAAGTGGGAGTTCGACGAGGACTCTCAGCGTTACTACGTGTCTTTTCCGGATGATCAGTAGTGGTGCCTAGTTGGGGTTATCGATTCAGGACCTTGTCGCATGTTGGGTTCTTTTCTATTTTGGCGCCGTAGTCGGGCCATGAGTGTTTGTTTGATGGATGTTATTTATGTACTCTGATGTGACGTGGCGAGTGTAAGCCAACTATGTTATCTTCCCCTTTTATTATATATTACATGGGATGTTGTAATGATTGCCTGACTTGCGACATTGCTTTCAATGCGGTTATACCTCTAAGTCGTGCCTCGACACGTGGGAGCTATAGCCGCATCGAGGGCGTGACAAGTTGGTAATCAGAGCCATCCCCGACCTTAGGAGCCCCATTGCTTGATCGTTTTTAGCAGCCGAGTTGTGTCTAGAAAAATGTTTTGAGTCCTTAGGAATTATATATCGGAGAGCTTAGGAATTCTTTTTACTTCCCAGTCTCCTCATCGCTCTGGTAAGGCATCCTGACGTAGAGTTTTGACTCTTCTCTTCTAAAATTTCACTAAATTTTTTTTTAGGATCACGCGAGTATCTTGGTTTTGTTCCGATGGTTTTGTGACGAGAACATTGTTCTTGGTGCCTCCTGTCTTTAGGGGTTGTGGCAGTGTCCCGGGGAGTTGAGCTCCGAGGTGTTGTCGTCACAATTTTATCGTTGCAATTCTGGTATACTTGAGATATGTTCGCCGACATCGAAAATCTCTTTTATGCAGTTCGTTGGTGAGATAACCTCGACGCCACCCAGTACTGGGGCGGGAGTTCGGGAGTATCGCCATAACATGTATAACGGATGCTTTTCGAAGGTTGAGGTAGATGGTTTCCGAAGTTTTCCTGGTTATGTGTTGAAGGATGGATACAGCTGGATGTAGGAATTGCTAGTTTGGGTGAGATATTGTGCTTCCCCTGTATCCCCAACACCTGATTGCATAACCGGAAAGGTTCGGGAATTTCATAGGTGGGAGTTCTAGTAGCTCTAATTCTTCTTCCACGGATATTGGTTTGAGATTGGGATTTCTTACCGATTATTCGTTCTTGATCCGTACCTTGTTGAATTATTTTTCTTCCTTAATTCTTCGTGGCTTCTCAATTTATGGATATGTGACCATTTGAAGAGGAATGCATTCATTCATTTTGTTCGGATGTGAAGACTATATGTTGCAATTTTCATTCCGTTGGATTCAGCTTCTATATTGTTGTCTATCTATGTGCTAATGGTGGTCAACCTCTTCAGGATGGCTCCTCCAACGCGCACGACTCCGAATCCTAATCCGCCTCCACCTCCGCCTCCTCCGGAAGCATGGCAAGCTGTGATGGCCGCTACTAATGCAAACACACAGTTGATCATGCAAATCCTTCAAGAGCGCAATCAAGGCAGTCAAGGGAATCAAGGCCATAATCAGCACCACTTTGATACTCTGAACCAGTTCCTTGCTAATGGCCCAAAGACGTTCAGCGGTTGTGTTGAGGCTACCGATGCTGACGATTGGCTAGTGGATCTGGGCAAGCATTTTGAATGTAGCAACGTCAGGCCTGAAGATTTCGTCAAGTTCGCTTCTTTCCAGCTCAAAGATCAGGCTGCAGAGTGGTTCCAGCAGTACAAGGATTCCAGAGGTGGACGTCTGATCACTTGGGACGATTTCCGTCAAGATTTCCGCGCTCATCACATCCCTCAAAGTGTGGTTGAGAGTAAGCGTCAGGAAATCCGCAATCTGACTTGCGACATTGCTTTCAATGCGGTTATACCTCTAAGTCGTGCCTCGACACGTGGGAGCTATAGCCGCATCGAGGGCGTGACAGTATTAGAGTCCGGAAGTGTTTCGGGGGTACCAGGCTATGGCCAGCATGCCCGAAAGGTGTTTCGGGGCCCCCGACAAGTGTTGCACGGCATCATGGGCCAAGGGAAGGGGGCAAACCAGCCCACTAAGGGGCTGTGCGCCCCCACACTCTTTCCCATGTTACTTGGGGAGGTGGGCGCCTCCACCTGGCTTGGGAGGCAAGCCTCCACCTGCTTGGCTTGGGGCAAGTCTCCCTAGGGTTTCCCTAGGGAGATCCAATCTGCCCTAGCCGCCGCCCCCTAGGGGAAACCCTAGGGCGCCTCCCCCTCTCCTCTTCCCCCTATATATAGTGAGGGGGTGGGAGGGCAGCCACACTCTTTCCCTGGCGCAGCCCTCCCCCTCTCCAACTCCTCCTCCTCTTCCGTAGTGCTTGGCGAAGCCCTGCCAGAGAACCACGAGCTCCACCACCACCACGCCGTCGTGCTACTGGAGTTCTCCCTCAACTTCTCCTTTCCCCTTGCTGGATCGAGGAGGAGACATCCCCGGGCTGTACGTGTGTTGAACGCGGAGGCGCCATCCGTTCGGCGCTAGATCGGATCTTCCGCGATTTGAGTCGCCGCGAGTACAACTCCATCAACCGCGTTCTTGTAACGCTTCCGCTTAGCAATCTTCAAGGGTATGAAGATGCACTCCCTTTTTCTCTCTCGTTGCTAGCATCTCCTAGATTGATCTTGGTGACACGCAGGACTTTTTTTGAATTATTAATATGTTCCCCAACAGTGGTATCAGAGTTAGGTCTATGCGTAGATTCTATGCACGAGTAGAACACAAAGTAGTTGTGGGCAATGATTTGGTCGATTTGCTTACCGTTACTAGTCTTATCTCGATTCGGTGACATTGTGGGATGAATCGGCCCGGACCGAACTTACACGTATGCTTACGTGAGACTGGTTCCATCGACAGACATGCACTTGATGCATGAGGTGGCTAGCGGGTGTCTGTCTCTCCCACTTTAGTCGGATCGGATTCGATGAAGAGGGTCCTTATGAAGGGTAAATAGCAATTGGCATATCACCGTTGTGGCTTTTTGATACGTCTCCAACATATCTACTTTTCCAAACACTTTTGCCCTTGTTTTGGACTCTAACTTGCATAATTTGAATGGAACTAACCCGGACTGACGTTGTTTTCAGCACAATTGCCATGGTGCTATTTTTGTGCAGAAATAAAAGTTCTTGGAATGACCTGAAAATCAACGAAGATTTTTTTTGGAATATATAAAAAATACTGGCGAAAGAATCAAGGCCAGGGGGCCCACACCCTGTCCATGAGGGTGGGGGCGCGCATACCCCCTAGGTGCACCCCCTGCCTCGTGGGCCCCCTAATGCTCCACCGACGTCCATCTTGACTCCATATATTCGTGTTTGGGGAGAAAAAATCTGAGAGAAGGATTCATCGCGTTTTACGATACAGAGCCACCGCCAAGCCCTAAACTCTCTCAGGAGGGCTGATCTAGAGTCCGTTCGGGGCTCCGGAGAGGGGAATCCGTCGCCATCGTCATCATCAACCTTCCTCCATCACCAATTTCATGAGGCTCACTACCATGCGTGAGTAATTCCATCGCATGCTTGCTGGACGGTGATGGGTTGGATGAGATTTATCATGTAATCGAGTTAGTTTTGTTAGGGTTTGATCCCTAGTATCCATTATGTTCTGAGATTGATGTTGCTATGATTTTGCTATGCTTAATGCTTGTCACTAGGGCCCGAGTGCCATGATTTCAGATCTGAACCTATTATGTTTTCATGAATATATGTGAGTTCTTGATCCTATCTTGCAAGTCTATAGTCACCTATTATGTGTTATGATCCGTTAACCCCGAAGTGACAATAATCGGGATACTTATCGGTGATGACCATAGTTTGAGGAGTTCATGTATTCACTATGTGTTAATGCTTTGGTCCGGTACTCTATTAAAAGGAGGCCTTAATATCCCTTAGTTTTCAATAGGATCCCGCTGCCACGGGAGGGCAGGACAAAAGATGTCATGCAAGTTCTTTTCCATAAGCACATATGACTATACTCGGAATACATGCCTACATTACATTGATGAACTGGAGCTAGTTCTGTGTCACCCTAGGTTATAACTATTGCATGAGGAATCACATCCAATATAATTATCCATCACTGGTCCATTGCCTACGAGCTTTTCATATATTGTTCTTCGCTTATTTACTTTTCCGTTGCTACTGTTACAATCACTATAAAACCAAAACTGCTACTGTTACTTTTACCACTGTTACCACTACTATCATATTACTTTGCTACTAAATACTTGCTGCAGATATTAAGTTTCCAGGTGTAGTTGAATTGACAACTCAGCTGCTAATCCTTGAGAATATTCTTTGGCTCCCCTTGTGTCGAATCAATAAACCGGAAACTCGCCATGTTTCAGCGGCCAAGTTCTGTGTATTTTTGTTGAGAATCTAGCTAGGGTTTGTGTTCTTGGCGAGGAGATTAGACGGGCCAACCTCTAATTTGCTGCCGATTCTTGTTGAATCGCCCACGCACTTCTTCTGCTCGAGGATGTACGTGTAGTTCCGGCTGGTTTGCATCTACAGGATTGAAGCTTGCTATTTTCTTTTCCTATTATTTGGTGTACACTAGAGATTGGACTTGGAGTTGCCGAGTTTGTACTGTGAAAGATTTGGGAAAAAGCGTTCGCGCCATCGATTTTCTGTCGAGGGTCACATCAAGTGGTATTCAGAGCAAGGTTGATCATGTCAAAAAAAAATTCTTGTTATTTGATTCAGCTGTTTGAAAGATGGTGAACTCGCAGCATGACAAATCTGATCATGAGGAGGTCGATGAGCTTACAAAGGGTTTGGAGATAAGTGATGATTGGCGTATCCATCTGATGGCGATCAAGGGAGCCAACAAGAAACTTGGGACAAGGGTTGAGGAATTGTTTGCAAATATTGTAGGCGTCGAGGACAGGTTGAACGAGCGTTTGACTGCCAGCGACCGACAGCGCACCGATAGTCTACAGGTGGTGACTGAGAGTCTTAATCGGCTCACCGCAGCAGTTCAGCGCCTTCAGGCGAGAGATGTGGCACCCCGATAGTCCCGCTCACCACGACAACGTTGTGACCGCGACAACAATGATGATGGTGATTTTTCTGAGGATTCTGATGCCCGTGGAGGCTTTCCTCACCGACCACGGCATGATGCTGGGGCTCACCGCCATGCTGGGCGGCGCCGCGACTATGGCGGCAATGGTGCCCACAAGGATGATGGTTTGGGTCGAATTAAGATAACCATACCTGAATTCTCTGGACGTTGTGCTGACCCGGAGAAATATTTGGAGTGGGAGACGCGCGTAAATCAGATTTTTGATGGTCACAACTACGCGGAAGAGAAGAAGGTTCGTGTTGCATCAATGGAATTTACAGAGTATGCTCTTGTATGGTGCGATAATAAGAACCGTACTCACGAGCGACCATCGCACATGGGCTGACATGAAGCGAATCATGAGGGAACGTTTTGTGCCTACTTATTACACTCGCCAGCTTCATAGTAGACTGCGTCGTCTAGTGCAAGGTACAAAATCAGTTGATGAGTACTATAAAGAGATGCAAGTTTTGATGATCCGTACAGCTTTGCGTGAGTCTGCGGAGGCGACCATGGTACATTTCTTTGAGGGGTTAGAAGAAAAGATTCGCGACCGTATTGATTTAATGCAATATAATGATATTCATGAGTTGCTTCATCAAGCGGAGCGTGCTGAACGTTGGGTATTGGAGAAGCAAGCTTCAGAGACTCATCCCACTTACAACAGTGGGCGACGTGGTTCTTCTCCTATTGATGATGGGTTTAGTGCTAAACTGACTCCTTCTTATAAGTCGGGAAGCATTGAACAGAGCAAAGTGACGGCTGCGCCGAAGGAGGTTTCTCAGGTTTCATCTAGTGCGACGTCATCGCATCACCGTAATATTATTTGTCACAAGTGTGGAGGACGTGGACACATGAAGCATGAATGTTCCAATCAACGCAGGGTTCTACTTGTTGATGCGGAATATATTTCAGAATCTGAAGATGAGACGCCTAAGTTAGAGGATGGAATCGAAAGAGGTCATGGTAATACCGTACTATATTATCCTCAAGATGATCCTGGTATGGAGAGTTTGCTAGCACATAAGGTCCAGCGAGATGACAAGGTCATTTTTGAACCAGGTCAGCGACAGATATTTTTCAAACTACATGTACCATCAAGGGAGAAGTGTGCAAACTGGTAATTGATGGCGGCAGTGCGAGCAACATGGTTAGCAAGGATGTGGTGGAGTCTCTTTCGTTGCCAACATGGGTGCACCCAAAACCATACTATATGAAGTGGAAAAATGATGTGGGCAAAGTAAAGGTAACACATAGAGTGAAGGTGCCTTTTTCTGGTGATGGCTATGTTGACAAAGTGGAATGCGACGTTATGCCATTACATGTCTGTCATCTTATATTGGGACGTCTGTGGCAGTATAATATTAACGCTCTTCATCATGGACGAACAAACAAGTACACTTTTATGCATAAGGGTGAGTTCTATTCTATTTTTCTCAGGGATGCAAAGAATATAAAGTGTACTGTTGAGGTGTTCAAGAAAAAATCTGCAAGGAATAGGTTGAAACCGAGGACGGTTTCCTTTCAAGGAAGGGAGGATGGTGTGACCCCAAATGATGTCGTTAAAAATATTGTCAGTAAGGTGAACCAGAGAAATACTGAAAAATATATAGTTCCCGCCAGACGCTACGAGAAAAAGAAACAAGCTATTGATGCACATTGCAGCAAGACGGTAACACATATTTCTATTGGACATGTTCCTGTCCAACTTCTTGCACCGGAGGACGTCGAGCCACGATTCAGAACTCCATGCAGGCAAACACATCTACGTGAGCATACAAGGAAGTAGTACTAGTTTGTTTGTCTTTTTCTGATCAGTGTGCTGTATTTTAAAATTAGTTAATTAGTGATTAAATAAGATAGAGGAACGAGAAAGTTGGATTAGTACTAGTAGTAGTACGTGGCTATGTTCAGGTTTGAGTCCAACTAGTATTCGGTCCACAATAGGAGTCCAGGACGGTTGTACCTTGTGCCTGCGTGCACTATTAATAGGGCCAGCCGACTGTGTATCTAGGTCAGTTTTGATTGTGTTTGTTAAACCGGAAACTCGCCATGTTTCGGCGGCCAAGTTCTGCATATTTTTGTTGAGAATCCAGCTAGGGTTTGTGTTCTTGGCGAGGAGATTAGATGGGCCAACCTCTAATTTGCTACCGATTCTTGTTGAATCGCCCATGCACTTCTTCTGCTCGAGGATGTACGTGTAGTTCCGGCTGGTTTGCATCTACAGGATTGAAGCTTGCTATTTTCTTTTCCTATTATTTGGTGTACATTGGAGATTGGACTTGGAGTTGCTGAGTTTGTACTGTGAAAGATTTAGGAAAAAGCGTTCGCGCCATCGATTTTCTATTGAGGGTCTCATCATTGTGTTTTCAGGAAAAGAACCGTTGATCAAGCTGAATTGTTATTGAATAATATGTTGAGTAATGAAAATGATTGGACACTTCCTGAACCGACTCCTAAGCCAACTCCGAAGAAAAGGGGTATTCTATTTCTCAGTCCTGAAGATATGCAAGAGACAAAGAAATCTATGAAAGAAAAAGGTATTAAAGCTGAAGATGTTAAGAATTTACCACCTATTGAAGAAATACATGGTCTTGATAACCCGACACAGGTAGTAAAGGTAAATTCTCTCTATAGATTTGATGAAGGTGATATTCCTCGTTATAAGTCTGCTAGCCAATGCTTAGATGAGTTTGATAGTTTTATTGTTAAACAAGAAAACTTCAATTCTTATGTTGGTAGACAATTGAAATGCAATGTTGATATGCTTGAACACTTGGGTGATTATATGTCTAGAGTTAAAGGTGAACTTAAACTTATTAGTAAACATGCTTTTATAGTTACCACTTAAGTAGAACAAGTGCTTAAAGCTCATAATGAGTTGCTCAATGAATTAAATAATAAGAAGAATGATAATGTTGTTAGAGTTATGACTAGAGGAGGTAAAATGACTCGGGAACCTTTGTATCCCGAGGGCCACCCCAAGAGAATTGAGCAAGATTCTCAGAGAACTAATGTTGATGCACCTAGTTCTTCTAAGAAGAAGAAAAATAAAAATGATAGGACTTTGCATGCTTCTAGTGAACCTGTTGTTGACACACCTGAGAATCCCAATGATATTTCTATTTCTGATGCTGAAACATAATCTGATAATAAACATGAACCTAGTGATAATGTTAATGATGATGTTCATGTTGATGCTCAACCTAGCAATAATAATGATGTAGAAATTGAACCTGTTGTTGATCTTGATAACCCATAATCAAAGAATCAATGTTATGATAAGAGAGACTTCGTTGCTAGGAAACACGGTAAAGAAAGAGAACCATGGGTTCAGAAACCCATGCCTTTTCCTCCTAAACCATCCAAGAAAAAGGATGATGAGGATTTTGAGCACTTTGCTGAAATGATTAGACCTATCTTTTTGCGTATGCATTTGACTGATATGCTTAAAATGAATCCTTATGCGAAATACATGAAGGATATTGTTACTAATAAAAGAAAGATACCGAAAGCTGAAATTTCCACCATGCTTGCTAATTACACTTTTAAGGGTGGAATACCAAAAAAACTTGGAGATCCAGGAGCACCAACTATACCATGCTCCATTAAAAGAAACTATGTTAAAACTGCTTTATGTGATCTTGGAGCCGGTGTTAGTGTTATGCCTCTCTCTTTATATCGTAGACTCGATTTGAATAAGTTGACACTTACTGAAATATCTTTGCAAATGGCTGATAAATCAACTGCTATACCTGTCGGTATTTGTGAGGATGTGCCTGTTGTGGTTGCGAACGTTACTATTTTTACAGACTTTGTTATTCTTAATATTCCCGAGGACGATAGTATGTTTATTATTCTTGGTAGACCCTTTTTGAATACTGTAGGGGCTGTTAATGATTGCAACAAAGGCAATGCCACTTTTCATGTTAATGGTAATGAGCATACGGTACACTTTCCGAGGAAACAACCTCAAGTCCACAGTATCAATTCTATTGGAAAATTTTCAACAGTTACTATTGGAGGTTTTGAATTTCCTCTTCCTACTGTCAAGAAGAAATATGATATTCTTATTGTTGGGGACATGCATATCCCCGTTGAGGTAACCTAGTGTTATTCGAAAATTCTCTGGTTTCATGTTATTCAAAAGGAGTTTTTTTAACAAGACTTGATCAACCTTGTCAGTGGATTCTTTTTGATGAGCATGAGATGGATGAATTTAGAAAACACAACTCTATGTACCCTCTTTTTACTTTCTGTTATTTATATTAAATAAAGCAAAAATAGTATTTTCTGTCTGTTTTCTGAATTATCCATGCAATAAAGAAATACCCCGACAATAAAAATTCTCCAAATGCCCTGAAAATTTAATATGATTTTTTCTAGAATATTTGAGAATATCTGACACTGAGAACACCAGGGGGACCCACCACGTGCCCACGAGGGTGGAGGGCGCGCCCAGCCCCCTAGACGCGCCCCCTGCCACGTGGACCCCACATGGGTCCCCTCCACTTATTCCAGCACCCACACACTCCCTCTTCCTCCAAAAAAATCACTAGCCAGCTCAAACCCGAGTTCTAGCTCATCTTGCTGCCATTTTCGATCTCCTTGCTCAAAACTCCATTCACAAAACTGCTTTGGGGGATTGTTCTTTGGTATGTGACTCCTCCAATGGTCCAATTAATTTTTGTTCTAGTGATTTATTTATTGCAAAATTTTGCTTCTTAGGTGACCCTGTTCTTGAGCTTGCTTGTCAAATTTATGTGGTCAAAAGTGGTTTTAATGCATGATATAGCCTCTAGACACTTGTAGGAGTAGTTGCTATTAATTTTGTTGAGTTTGGTTCACTTTTATTTGAAGTTACTAAAAAATTCAGAAATTTTCAGAAAAAGATGAAGAGAATTTTGAGGGGCTCATCGAGCCGAAGGTCGAAGGATAAGCAAAGTAAAGAAAATAAGAAGCCCAAGTATAATCTCCCTCGTACTGCGGAGGTTCGGCCGTGCGAATGGCCTTGTGATGAGTTCTTGAGAGAAGTCGGGATTTATGAAGATTTTTATTATTTGGCTGAGAATGCAGGCCCCACCGCCTTCCTCCACGACCAGCGTGAACAATATCTCTTACTCACCAATATTTTTGTGCAAAACTTTCATTTCCATGCTAGAAGATCGCCACCTTCGGTGGATTTTTATTTATATGATGAGTTTAAGGAGATGTCACTATTTGATTTCTGTCGGGTTTGTAAGATACCCTTTGAGGGCAGCATAGAAGAACCACATCGTAATGATGTGGAGGGATTTATTGACATGATAGTTGTAGGGGAAACGAGGAAAGTTTCTGATGCGAGAATCACTAGCATACATTTTCCTGCTCTATGTTACTTTGCAATATTTGCTAGTAGATGCTTAATTGGTCGCGGGAACTGTGAAAACCTTAGTGCTCCTGATATTGTTATTTTGTGCCATGCCTTGTTTCATGATACTACTTTCAGTTTAGGCGCTATTGTTGCTAAACGGTTAAATCTGAACTGTACTAAGGGCCCCGTCCTCGGAGGCGTCTTTGCCTCGCGCCTTCCTGCACACTTTAATATACCTATCAGACATTATGAGAAAGGGGAAAAGTTGCTACCTCCTATTGTTCTAGATTATAAGAGTATGGTAGCACATGAGTTTATTGTTAAGGATAAGAAGAAGATACTCAAATATAAATTGATATTTAACAAAAATTATTATGAGATTATTACCTTGCCTGCACTCTCTTTGTTCAACATATTTTCAGGCATGCACCTTGTTCTGCTGGAGGCCATTCATGCCTACCGGAGCCTGACGTCAGCTCCAGAGCCCGAGCCGGAGCCACCACTTGATCCTCACCGCCAGTCTATTTATCAGTGGGATCCGAAGGAGATCGCCAACTAGTGGCAGCCTGAGGATCCTCCTCAGTACACCGGAGAGAGCAGCTTTGATCCTTGGCCATAGACCAACTCAGGCCAAAAGCCTAAGCTTGGGGAGTACATATCTCTCACCGACATTACATTCATGTTCACACACTCATGCCAATTGTCGGTGCTCATACTTTTTCATTGTATCATTCATGCTAGTTTATTTTCCTTTTAAGCTTTCTTCTTGTGTGTTTGAAAAACCTTAAGAGAAACCAAAAAAATTAGTTGTAGCTTTTAGCTAGTTTACTTCTCATGCTTGTAGTAGTAGTAATTAAAAAGAAAACCCAAAAATATTTCTCGTTCTTCTTTTGCTTGTTGGGAGCTTTCCCGTGTAAATAGTTTTATTTCCTTTCTTTTCTTTGGCGGTCGAGAGGAGAAGACCATGATAAAAATGTTGAGAGGCTCTCTTATGCATTATTGTTGATCTAACAAAGAGCCCATATTACCTTGTATTCTCCCTTGTATTGAATGCTTGCAGATTCCAGCTTAGTCCAATGCACACACACTATTATTATTATCCACACTATTCGGTTGTGCAAGTGAAAGGCAATAATGACGATATATGATGGACTGGTTGAGATGAGAGAAGCTGGTATGAACTCGACCTCTCTTGTTTTTGTAAATATGATTAGTTTATCGTTCCTGATTCAGCCTATTATGAATGAAACATGTTTGCAATGAAAATTAGAGATTACAGTTGCTTATGCCATGCTTAATTAGCTAGGAGTTTATAATGGTTTACCTTGCATGATGATACGTCTCCAACGTATCTATAATTTTTGATTATTCCATGCTATTATATATTCTGTTTTGGATGTTTAATGGGCTTTATTATACACTTTTATATTATTTTTGGGACTAACCTATTAACCCAAGGCCCAGTGCAAATTGCTGTTTTTTTTCCTATTTCAGTGTTTCCCAGAAAAGGAATATCAAATGGAGTCCAAACGGAATGAAACCTTCGAGAGCGTGATTTTTGGAACAAACGTGATCCAAAGGACTTGGAGTGGACGTCAAGAAACAACCGAGGAGTCCATGAGGCAGGGGCGCGCCTACTCCCTGGGCGCGCCCTCCCCCCTCATGGGCCCCTCGTGGCTCCACCGACCTACTTCTTCCTCCTATATATGTTCATATACCCCGAAAACATCCAGGAGCAGCACTAAACCCTATTTCCACCGCCGCAATCTTCTGTACCCAAGAGATGCCATCTTGGGGCCTTTTCCAGAGCTCCGTCGGAGGGGGCATCGATCACGGAGGGCCTCTACCCCAACTCCATGGCCCCTCCGATGATGTGTGAGTAGTTTACTTCATACCTTCGGGTCCATAGTTATTAGCTAGATGGCTTCTTCTCTCTCTTTGGATCTCAATACAAAGTTCTCCTCGATCTTCTTGGAGATCTATTCAATGTAACTCTTTTTTCGGTGTGTTTGTCGAGATCCGATGAATTGTGGGTTTATGATCAAGATTATCTATTAACAATATTTGAATATCCTCTGAATTCTTTTATGTATGATTTGTTATCTTTTCAAGTCTCTTCAAATTATCAGTTTGGTTTGGCCTACTAGATTGATCTTTCTTGCAATGGGAGAAGTGCTTAGCTTTGGGTTCAATCTTGCGTTGCTCGATCCCAGTGATGGAAAGGGAAACTACACGTATTGTATTGTTGCCATCGAGGATAAAAAGATGGGGTTTATATCATATTGCTTGAGTTTATCCCTCTACATCATGTCATCTTACCTAATGCGTTACTCTGTTCTTATGAACTTAATACTATAGATGCATGCTGGATAGCGGTCGATGTGTGGAGTAATAGTAGTAGATGCAGGCAGAAGTCGTTCTACTTGTCACAGGCGTGATGCCTATATACATGATCATGCCTAGATATTCTCATAATTATTCGCTTTTCTATCAATTGCTCGACAGTAATTTGTTCACCCACCGTAATACTTATGCTATCTTGAGAGAAGCCACTAGTGAAACCTATGCCCCCCGGGTCTATTCTCCATTATATTAATCTCCAGTCAACAAGTTATTTCTAGAACCGTTTATTTTGCAATCTTTACTTTTAATCTTTACTATAAAAATACCAAAAATATTATCTTATCATCTCTATCAGATCTCACTCTCGTAAGTGACCATGAAGGGATTGACAACCCCTTTATCGCGTTGGCTGCGAGGTTCTTATTTGTTTGTGTAGGTACGAGGGACTTGCGTGTGGCCTCCTACTCGATTGATACCTTGGTTCTCAAAAACTGGGGGAAATAATTATGCTACTTTGCTGCATCGCCCTTTCCTCTTCAAGGAAAAACCAACGCAATGCTCAAGAGGTAGCAAGAAGGATTTCTGTCGCCGTTGCCGGGGAGTCTATGCACAAGTTAAGACATACCAAGTACCCATCACAAACTATTATCCCTCGCATTACATTATTTGCCATTTTCCTCTCGTTTTCCTCTTCCCCACTTCACCCTTTGCCGTTTTATTCGCTCTCTTTTTCCGTTCGCTTTTTCTTTCGCTTGCTTCGTCGTTATGGCTAGTCCTTTATCTACTCCTTTGTCCCCCGATTTTGAAGTCCTCCACTTCAAACCAAGACAAGGAGAAAACTTAAAATATGCTTGGTATAGGATGATAGAATCTTATCATGGTTGCACTATAGAGGGAGACTCCAAGGTTTTACTTCGCAATTTTTATATTGGGCTAACCATATCCCATAGTCAACTCCTTGATTTTGCCGCCAAAGGAAATTTTATTGATATTGATCCTAGTGTTGCTTATGAAATTATAGAAGGGATAGTAGGAGTAACTCCCCCACAAAAGGTACCATCTCCTACTCAAGAGGGAACCCAAATCTTAGAGAAATTATGTGAATTGCAAAAGTCTATTGAACCTCTTAAAAATGTTGGAGGGAACCTTCACGACATGATTACGTTGATTACACTTTGCAATAAGCGGTTGGATGCTTTAGATCTAAAAGTCTCCGAGTATGAAGGGAAACGTAAGGAACCTCCCGGACCCGAGCATAAATCCATTAAAAATATAAATACCAAAGATGGTAATACCTAGATCTATCCTTGCCTTTATGCCTAGCTAGGGGCGTTAAACGATAGCGCTTGTTGGGTGGCAACCCAATTTTATTTTTGTTCCTTGCTTTTTGATTCTGTTTAGTAATAAATAATTCATCTATCCTATGTTTAGATATGGTTTTATGCTTTTAATTAGTGTTTGTGCCAAGTAGAACCTTTGGGAAGACTTGGGGAAAGTCTTTGCGATCTTGCTGTAAAAAACAGAATCTTTAGCACTCACGAGATTTGCTGCCATTTTTTATTGGAGAGTGATATTTAGTTAATTATTTTTGCATATGATTAATAGATAAATTACTCACTTCCAGAAATTTATTTTAGAATTTTTGGGGTTCCATCAGTATTCGAAACCTATAGATTACTACAGACTGTTCTGTTTTTGACAGATTCTGTTTTTCGCGTGTTGTTTGCTTATTTTGATGAATCTATGGCTAGTAATGGAGTTTATGAACCATAGAAAAGCTGGAATACAGTAGGTTTAACACCGGTATAAATAAAAAATGAGTTCATTACAGTACCTTGAAGTGGTGTTTTGTTTTCTTTCGCTAACGGAGCTCACAAGATTTTTTGTTTAGTTTTGTGTTGTGAAGTTTTCAAATTTTGGGTAAAGATTTGATGGATTAGGGAAAAAGGAGTGGAAAGAGCCTAAGCTTGGGGATGCCCAAGGCACCCCAAGGTAAAATACAAGGACAACAAAAATCCTAAGCTTTGGGGTGCCCCGGAAGGCATCCCCTCTTTCGTCTTCGTCCATCGGTAACTTTACTTGGAGCTATATTTTTATTCACCACATGATATGTGTTTTGCTTGGAGCGTCTTGTATGATTTGAGTCTTTGTTTTTTTTGTTTACCACAATCATCCTTGCTATACACACCTTTTGAGAGAGAGACACATGAATCGGAATTTATTAGAATACTCTATGTGCTTCACTTATATCTTTTGAGCTAGATAATTTTGCTCTAGTGCTTCGCTTATATCTTTTAGAGCACGGTGGTGGTTTTATTTTATAGAAATTATTGATCTCTCATGCTTCACTTATATTATTTTGAGAGTCCTTTAGAACAACATGGTAATTTGCTTTGGTTATAAAATTAGTCCTAATATGATAGGCATCCAAGATAAAAACCTTAAAGTGCATTAAATACTAAGAAAAGTTGGATACTTGATAGTTGTTTTGAGATATAAAGGTGGTAATATTAGAGGTGTGCTAGTTGAGTAATTGTGAAATTGAGAAATACTTGCGTTGAAGTTTGCAAGTCCAGTAGCATGCACGTATGGTAAACGTTGTGTGACAAATTTGAAAGCATAACGTGTTCTTTGATTGATTTCCTTATGAGTGCGGTCGGGGACGAGCGATGGTCTTTTCCTACCAATCTATCCCCCTAGTAGCATGCGCGTAGTGCTTGGTTTTGATGACTTGTAGATTTTTGCAATAAGTATGTGAGTTCTTTATGACTAATGTTGAGTCCATGGATTATACGCACTCTCACCCTTCCATCATTGCTAGCCTCTTCGATACCGTGCATTGCCCTTTCTCACCTTGAAGTTGGTGCAAACTTCGCCGGTGCATCCAAACCTCGTGATATGATACGATCTATCACACATAAGCCTCCTTATATCTTCCTCAAAACAGCCACCATACCTACCTATTATGGCATTTCCATAGCCATTCTAAGATATATTGCCATGCAACTTTCCACCGTTCCGTTTATTATGACACGCATCATCATTTTCATATTGCCTTGCTTGATCATGTAGTTGACATCGTATTTGTGGCAAAGCCACCATGCTTAATTTTTCATACATGTCACTCTTGATTCATCGCATATCCCGGTACACCATCGGAGCTATTCACATAGAGTCATATTTTGTTCTAAGTATCGAGTTGTAATTCTTGAGTTGTAAGTAAATACAAGTGTGATGATCATCATTAGAGCATTGTCCCATGTGAGGAAAGGATGATGGAGACCATGATTCCCCCACAAGTCGGGATGAGACCCCGAAAGAAAAAAAGAAAGAAAAAAGAGGCCAAGAAAAAAAAGAAAAAAAGAAAAGGCCCAAATAAAAAAATGAGAGAAAAAGAGAGAAGGGACAATGTTACTATCATTTTTCCATACTTGTGCTTCGAAGTAGCACCATGATCTTCATGATAGAGAGTCTCTTATTTTGTCACTTTCATATACTAGTGGGAATTTTTCATTATAGAACTTGGCTTGTATATTCCAATGATGGGCTTCCTCAAATGCCCTAGGTCTTCGTGACCAAGCAAGTTGGACGCACACCCACTTAGTTTCTTTGATGAGCTTTCATATATTTATAGCTTTAGTGCATCTGTTGCATGGCAATCCCTACTCCTTACATTGACATCAATCGGTGGGCATCTCCATAGCCCATTGATTAGCTGCGTCAATGTGAGACTTTCTCCTTTTTATCTTCTCACACAACCTCAATCATTATATTCTATTCCACCCATAGTGCTATGTCCATGGCTCGCGCTCATATATTGCGTAAAAGTTGAAAGAGTTTGAAAAGGCTAAGTATGAAACAATTGCTTGGCTTGTCATCGGGGTTGTGCATGATGAGAGCATTTTGTGTGACGAAAATGAAGCATGGCCAAACTATATGATTTTGTAGGGATAAGCTTTCTTTGGCTATGTTATTTTGATAAGACATAATTGCTTGGTTAGCATGCATGAAGTATTATTATTTTTATGTCAACATTAAACTTTTATCTTGAATCTTTCGGATCTGAACATTCATGCCATAATAAATAAAATTACATTCAAGAATATGCTAGAAAGAATTCCACATCAAAAATTCCATTTTTATCATTTACCTACTCGAGAACGAGCAGGAATTAAGCTTGGGGATGCTTGATACGTCTCCAACGTATCTATACTTTTTTATTGTTCCACGCTATTATATATTCTGTTTTGGATGTTTAATGGGCTTTATTATACACTTTTATATTATTTTTGGGACTAACCTATTAACCCAAGGCCCAGTGCAAATTGCTATTTTTTTTGCCTATTTCACTGTTTCCCAGAAAAGGAATATCAAACGGAGTCCAAACGGAATGAAACCTTCGGGAGCATGATTTTTGGAACAAACGTGATCTAGAGGACTTGGAGTGGATGTCAAGAAACAACCGAGGTGGCCACGAGGCAGGGGGCGCGCCTACCCCCCTGGGCGCGCCCTCCCCCTCGTGGGCCCCTCGTGGCTCCACCGACCTACTTCTTCCTCCTATATATGTTCATATACCCCGAAAACATCCAGGAGCACCACGAAACCCTATTTCCACCACCGCAACCTTCTTTACCCAAGAGATCCCATCTTGGGGCCTTTTCTGGAGCTCCGCCAGAGGGGGCATCGATCACGGAGGGCCTCTACATCAACTCCATGGCCCCTCCTGTTACGGCATATCTCTCTCAAGGTAGTTTTGGTGATTGATGACAACATGTTTGCAGACTAATCTTGTGCTTTGAATAATTCACAGATTCTCCCCTGGCACGAGACATTTTCTTCCCCTCGGAGTGTATTTCAAGACGGTGTAGCTCTTTCGTTTCTTTCTCGGTGGACTAGTTGCGTAGAGGGCACCGTACTATCAAGAGGGGGTCCGATGGGGTATTGCATGGGTGGAATCAACACGTACACATCAGCTTCTCACCCTCCGAGCTTTTCCATTCCATTGTAGAGATCTCTCCTATCTTCCTTATCATGTCTGGGTCCAAGCGGTACTACCGCGCAACCCAGCGGTAGTACCACTGAGGAGCCACAAGCGGCAATACTGCTCCACAACGGTAGTACCGCCCGTGGCTCCACAGCAGTAGTACCCTTGGGGTGCCTGGCACCTCTGCCTCGTCCTCAGCCCCTTTGGAGAGATTCTCTCTCTCTCTCTCTCTTCTGTGCCCCAGCGGTAGTACCGCACTACCAAAGGTAGTACGGCCGAAGGGTCACAAGCGGCAGTATCGCTCCACGGCGGTAGTACCGCCCATGACCCCGCTGCCGTAGTACCGCTGGGCTGTGTGGCTCCTACCGCCTCGACTCGAGGGGTCTTTTTCTTGTGTCGGGTTTTGCGGCACTAGTTGTGGTTGTAGAGGCGGTAGTACCGTTCTAGGAGCGGTAGTACCGCCCCTACCACCGCGGTAGTACCGCGTTGGGTCCTATTCCCTACTAGTCTCCTCTGCACGGCAGTGCCGCTGGCTGGCGCGGCAGTACCGCTGTCCTGGCGGTAGTACCGCCCCCTCTCAGCGGTAGTACCGCCCTGTGCGGGGCTGGTTGGTGGGGGCAACGGTTGGATTGTTGCCCCCACTATAAAAGGGAGTCCCCTTCTTCTCTTTGACCTACCTCTTCCTCCCCCAAGCTCCATTTATTGCTCAAGCTCCATTAAATGCTCCAAGCTCCATTTTCGCCCGATCTATCTCTCTAGCCAATCAAACTTGTTGATTTGCTCGGGAGTGGTTGAGAAGGCCCCGATCTACACTTCCACCAAGGGATTTTCGATTCCCCCACTCATCCCTAGCGGATCTTGTTACTCTTGGGTGTTTGAGCACCCTAGACGGTTGAGGTCACCACGGAGCCATAGTCCATTGTGGTGAAGCTTCGTGGTTTTGTTGGGAGCCTCCGATTAAGTTGTGGAGATTGCCCCAACCTTGTTTGTAAAGGTTCGGTCGCCGCCTTCAAGGGCACCAATAGTGGAATCACGGCATCTCGCATTGTGTGAGGGCGTGAGGAGAATACGGTGGCCCTAGTGGCTTCTTGGGGAGCATTGTGCCTCCACACCGCTCCAACGGAGACGTACTTCCCCTCAAAAGGAAGGAACTTCGGTAACACATCCTCGTCTTCACCGGATCCACTCTTGGTTATCTCTTACCTTTACTTGTGCAAGCTCTTTAGTGTTACTTCTCTTGCTTGCTTGTATGCTTGTTGTTATTGCATCATATAGGTTGCTCACCTAGTTGCACATCTAGACAACCTACTTTGATGCAAAGTTTAATTTGGTAAAGAAAAGTAAAAATTGGTAGTTGCCTATTCACCCCCCCTCTAGTCAACCATATCGATCCTTTCAATTGGTATCAGAGCCTCGTCTCTTTATTAAGGACTTTACCGTCCAAAGAGTATGGTTGATACCGTAGACGGTGTGGAGGAACACTCCGGTGTGAATCCGATCTCGTCTACGGGCGATGGGGGAACCTCGGTCTCTCGTGAGGAGTTCAATGTGGCCTTGGAGACATTGAAAACCTCCATGACGACCGAAGTTGAAAGCATGTTTACTAAATTTCTTGAGGGGCTTAAACTATCCACCGCACCGTTGAAAGTGGGTGACCCCGCCAACAAGGTGACGGATGCTATCCCCGACAAGGGGGAAGCTAGTAGTGAAAAGGCTCCTTCTTCTAGTGGTAAGAATGGCACCGGCATCTTTGCCCATGTGGAACCACCACTTGTTTATGGTGGACCGGTTCCTTCCACTCATTTGAATCATGCCGGTCCTCCCCCTAAGATTGTGAAAAATGAGGATTTTGATTCTTGGGTTTACCGCTTTAAACGTCATTTAAATCATGTGAACACTAACCTTTGGAGAATCATTGAAGAAGGTTTCTATCCACATGATCCAAGCAACTTCACTCCTCGAGAAGCCGCGGACAATCAATTCAATGAGAATGCTCTCTTCATCATTCAAGATGCAATTCCACCCGAAGACCTACCTCATCTTCGTCCCTTCGCCTTGGCCAAAGATGCATGGCATTGTGTTGTCTCTCTCTACCGGGGAAGCGCAAGCATTCAACGCTCCAACTATGAAGTGGTACAAGATGAGGCCGATGAGTTTGCAATGAAAGAAGATGAAGAACCTCGTGAGCTTTATCGGAGAGTAACCAAACTCGCGGTCTCACTACGAGATCACGGGAGCAAGGACACGGATGACAATTGGATCAAGCGCAAATTCCTCAAGGCAATGATGCCCTATCACAAGGCCATGTCCTCCGTCATTCGTCAAAGACCGGACTTCCACACTTTGACCTCAAGCGAAGTGTTGGATGAGTTTGTGGCCATGAACATTTTGGACAAGACCGCCGACAATGCGGTGCTCCGTTCTCAACGGGCAAAGAAGCCTAACCTTGCATTGAAGGCCAAGCTCACCGTTGAAGAAGAAGAAGAGGAAGAAGAGGAGAGCAACCCCGAAGATACGAAGTATGCATATCATGAACACATGGCACTTGCTTCAAGGCAATTTTGGAGCAAGAAAAACTCGAGGCCAAACTTTAGCAAAAACAACTCGAGTGGCACGAGGGGCAAGCAACGTGTAAGGACTTGCTACAATTGCGGCAACGTGAGTCATTTTGTTGCGGAATGCCCGTATGAGAAGAGGGAAGACAATGGTGGCAAGCTCATCCGAAAGGACAAGGCCAAGTCGTTCCCCAACAAGAACAACTTCACCAAGAAGACTCCTCCCAAGGCATTGGTTGTACAAGAAGAGTACAATGAGGATGATGACGATGATGAAGATGATGAGTCGGTTGCCATGGCCTCCGTTGCCATTGCGACGACTTCACGGGTGTCTCTCTTCGACTCACCCAATGAGAGCATCACCGCCAAGTGCCTCATGGCTAAAGCCACCAACAAGGTAACCCCCAACATCAAAACTACCATCATTAATCATCCTTCTCCGACGGATAGCATTAATGAACTTGAGGGAGCTAATGTGGAGGCTAACGAGTTTGAGGCCTTTATGGGCAAACTCAAGGGAAAATCCAAGAAGCACTTTGTTGCTCTCTTGGAACAACTTGGTGAAGCCAATGACATGATCGAGGCTCACGAAGACACCATCACTAAGATGGAAGGGCATAGTCGTGACTATGCCGATGAGATTTCGGATCTTTCCAATGCTCTTGAGGAAGAGCGTGGTCTTCGTTTGGCTCTTGAGGAGTCACACAACGTTGATCATGCTAAGTTAAAGAAAGATTATGATCATGTCCTCATAGTTTCTCATGTGCTAAACTCCGAGAAGGCCGAACTTGAGGTTGATCTTGCTAGACTCAAAGAGGAGTTTGATCTACTTGACAAGGCTCACAAGGTCTTGAAGGGTGCTCATGCTAGCCTCAAAGAGTCTCATGATCAACTTCAAGTAAAGCTAACCAAGGAAAAAGCCACTTTCCCTCGTATGATGTTAATTGATAATGCAAATGCTACTAACCCGTGTTGTGAGCATGTGCATCTCGTTGAGGAGAACGCTAAGCTAAAGGGGCAACTTGAGAGAGGTCTTGCGACTTGCATACAAGGCAAGAAGAACCTCAACGATCTCTTGATCAACCAAAAGGGAGTTGTGGCCAAGGAAGGGGTTGGGTACGTGCCCGACTCCAAGAACAAGAAGAAGAATGACAAGACCAAACGACCTCCTCCTCTCATGCAAACCTTTGTGAAGGAGGGAGAGAGTGCCTCCGAGGAGAAGAAGAAGAACAATGTCAAGAAGGGCAATGTCACCCCTCCCAACAAAGCCGGCGATTTTAATCCTTCTTATGTGTTATGCCGTGCTAGTGATGGGCATGTTTATGCCAAATTTGTTGGTTCTCCTCATGAATACATTGAATGGTCTATTTGGGTTCCAAAAACCCTTGTTACTAACATCAAAGGACCCATTACAAAATGGGTACCTAAAACCAAGCATTGATCTCTTGTAGGTGTTTGCTTCCGGTGGTGGATCATGGTTGCTCGATAGCGGAGCTACAAATCATATGACCGGAAGCAAGGACTTGGTGGTGGACGTGCACAAGGTTCCATCTATGCCCACCAATGTCGAGTGGGGTGACGCCTCATCTTCTAAGGTATTGGGACTTGGCAAGGTGGTCATCTCTCATGATCTCACGATCGAGAAGGTCATGCTTGTTGAGTCCCTTGCATACAATTTACTTTCCGTTCGTCAACTTGCAATCATGGGCTTTGCCACTTTCTTTGATATCGATACCGTGGCCCTCTTGTGGAGCAAGACTCTTAAAGTAGCTTTTGTTGGGCATGTCGAGAACGGTCTATATGTGATTAACTTTTCGGAGCGACCCACTAAGACCGCGACATGCCTAATGGCTAAAGTTGATGTGGGATGGCTTTGGCATCGCCGTTTAGCCCATGTCAATATGAGATCTTTGCAAAGTCTCCTCAAGGGGGACCATGTCCGTGGACTAACGAATGTTAGTTTTGCTAAAGATCGTGCTTGCAGTGCCTGTATCGAAGGAAAGCTACATGAGAAGGCTCACCCTCCCACGACTATCATTTATTCAAAGAGGCCTTTGGAGCTCCTTCACATGGATCTCTTTGGGCCTCCATCCTTCGATAGTCTTGGAGGTAGGAAGTATTGCTTGGTGATTGTGGATGACTACTCAAGGTACACGTGGGTGTATTTCTTCAAGAGGAAGAGCGAGACCCAACAAACCGTCATTGACTTTGCAAATGAAGCACAACGTCAACACAATGCAAAGATCTTGACAATAAGAAGTGACAACGGCACCGAGTTCAAGAACTACACCTTGGATGAATTTCTTAGTGATGAGGGAATCAAGCATCAATATTCCGCACCCTACACCCCTCAACAAAACGGTGTTGCGGAGAGGAAGAACCGGACGTTGATGGATGCGGCAAGGACCATGATGGCGGAGTTCAAGTCTCCGTACAACTTTTGGGCCGAAGCCATCAACACCGCGTGTCATGCATCCAATCGGCTCTACCTCCGCAAGGGCTTGAACAAGACTCCATACGAGATACTCACCGGTAACAAGCCCAACCTCAAGTACTTCCGGGTATTCGGGTGTAAGTGTTTCATTCTCAAGAAAGGTGTTCGGTTGTCTAAATTTGAGGCTAGAGCTTATGAGGGCATATTTGTTGGCTATGCTACAAACTCTCATGCTTACCGTGTCCTCAATAAATCCACGGGACTTATTGAGGAGACGTGTAACGTGGAGTTTGATGAGAATAACGGCTCCCAAGTGGAGCAAAGTGGCACTTGTGATGTAGGTGATGAAATTCCTCCCCAAGCCATAAGAAGAATGGGTGTTGGCTTTATCCTACCCATTGAGGAACCCCTTGTGGCCGAAGGAGAAGGACAAAGCTCCACTCAAGTGGAGCCATCACCAACCCAAGGCCCACACGCTTCCGAAGAACAACATGAAGGCCCTCATCCTCAAGAACATGACCAAGGGCAAGATCACGCTCAAGACGGTGTTGACACATCAAGTGATGCCCAAGGTCAAGTTCTCTCCTCCGAGCAAGTTCAAGAACAAGAACAAGCCCAAGACGACGCTCAAGATGATCAAGTGACCACTCCTCGTCTCACCCCCGAGGAGGAATTAGAGCGTCGTGCCGCCAAGGTTGCTTCCAAGCTCTCCACCAAGGATCATCTCATGACGAATGTGCTTGGAAGCTTAAGAAAGGGGGTAAGCACTCGTAGACAATTAGCAAATTATTGTGAGCATCACGCGTTTGTCTCTTGTGTGGAACCCCACAAGGTCTATGAAGCGCTAGAAGATCCGGATTGGCTCAATGCCATGCATGAAGAACTCAACAACTTCGAGCGCAACAAAGTGTGGAGATTGGTGCCAAGACCGACCGGGAATCACAATGTCATAGGAACCAAGTGGATATTTAAGAACAAGCAAGATGCCCATGGGATTATCATTCGCAACAAGGCTCGTTTGGTAGCACAAGGCTACTCCCAAGTCGAGGGTATCGACTACGGTGAAACCTTTGCTCCCGTTGCTCGTCTTGAATCCATTCGCATGTTGATTGCATATGCTTCTCATCATAACTTTAAGTTACAACAAATGGATGTGAAGAGTGCTTTTCTTAATGGTCCTATTAATGAATTGGTTTACGTCAAGCAACCCCCCGGGTTCGAGGATCCCTACTTTCCCGATCATGTGTATCAACTCGATAAGGCACTCTATGGCCTTAAACAAGCCCCACGTGCGTGGTATGACCACCTTACCGAGTTGTTACAAGACCGTGGTTTTGAAGTTGGGCTAATCGACCCCACTCTTTTTACTAAGAAGGTCAAAGGGGAGTTGTTTGTGTGCCAATTATATGTTGATGATATTATCTTTGGTTCTCCTAACAAAGCTTTCAATGAGGAATTTGCCGCTCTCATGACCTCAAAGTTCGAGATGTCCTCCATGGGAGAGTTGAAGTTCTTTCTAGGGTTCGAAGTGAAGCAAAGAAGAGAAGGAACCTTCATCAATCAATCCAAATACACTCAAGACATGCTCAAGAGATTCAAGCTAAGTGACGTCAAGCCGGCTTCCACTCCAATGCCCACCAAGTGCCAACTTGACTTAGATCCCAATGGTAAAGTGGTGGATCAAAAGGTATATCGTTCCATGATTGGATCCTTGCTTTACCTTTGTGCATCTAGACCGGACATCATGTTGAGTGTGGGAATTTGTGCACGGTTTCAAGCCGCACCTAAGGAAAGTCACTATGTGGCGGTCAAACGAATCTTTCGATATTTGGCTCATACCCCAAACTTTGGCTTATGGTACCCAAGAGGATCAAACTTCAAGCTTGTAGGGTACTCGGATTCCGATTGGGCGGGAGACAAAGTGGATAGGAAGTCCACTTCCGGAGGGTGCCAATTCCTTGGTTGCTCTTTGGTAAGTTGGTCTTCCAAAAAGCAAAGTTGTGTGTCTCTCTCGTCCACTGAGGCGGAGTATGTTGCCGCCGGTAGTTGTTGTGCACAACTCCTATGGATGAGGCAAACTTTAAAGGATTACGGTGTCACTTGTGACAAAGTGCCTCTTTGGTGTGACAATGAAAGTGCCATCAAGATCTCTCTCAACCCGGTGCAACACTTCAAGACGAAGCATATTGAGATTCGGTATCACTTCATCCGGGATCACATTAGGCGAGGAGAGATCAAGCTCAACTATGTCAACACTCATGACAACCTTGCAGATATTTTCATGAAGCCCTTGGATGAAGCAAGATTTCGCGAGTTAAGGCATGAGCTAAATATCATTGATTCAAGCAATGTGGCTTGAACCCTTGCACACCCCACCACGCTCAATTTGTTGTCTAGTTTAGGTGTAGGCATGGACATAGGGGGAGTGTTGTTCTCTCAATGAACTCTCCCTCCCCCCATTATGCATAAATTGATCAAGTCTTTCACTTTAGCCATTGTTGATGGTACTTGTCCTTCAAAGACGAGTTTTGGTCATGGGCCCAAGGTTACAATATTCACGGCGCCATACCTTTTGACTCAAACATAGGTGGCCTCGGCCACCGCCCTCTTTTGAGAGGTGTGTCTTGGTCGTTTGCTGGTGTGCTCTTTTTCTTGCCGTTTTTGTCTTTCCTTCGAGCAAAAGCCTTGTTTGTTTGGTTGCCGTGGCGTGCTGGGCGGTACTACCGCTGGTGGTGCGCGGTACTACCGCTCATAAGCGGTACTACCGCCCCCAGCATGGTACTACCGCTGAGGGATGGGACCAGGGGGTTATATCGGGGCAGGGGGAGGTTTCTTCTCCCCCATACCCATTCACTTCGCCCCCTCTTTCCTCTTCCTCTCTCCAGCCTCCACTCGCCGCGGGAGGGCTCCGGCGGATCTCCATCTCCGGGGCGTCCCTCTCCATTTCCTTTGGTGGAGTCGATCCCCACCCCGTTCTCTTGCCATGGATGCCGGTATTGCCCCCGTTCCTTCTTTCCTTTTGTCTCCTTTTCAGATCTTGTTTCTTAGGGGCAATGGTGGATGCATCTCTAGATTTTTGGCTAAATCTAGGCTTGAGTTGGTTGGAGAAGGCAACTAGACTATCTCGATTAGAGTTTGGTAGGATTTTTTTTGAATTTGACAGGCCGGTAGTGCCGGATCTGACCACGGTAGTAGGAAACCGCTGTTTCTCCGCCTCGTGCTGTAGGAAACTGCTGTTTCTCCGCCTCGAGTAGTACTACCGCTCTCGTTGGAGTGGTACTACCGCTTGACCTCGAGCGGTACTACCACTCTCTTTGGGGCGGTACTACCTCTTGGGCGGTACTACCGTGGGCATGTCACGGTACTACCGCTGCATGCCAAATTCCATCAAATTCCTACCTTACCTTGATTATTTTTGTTGTATTTGTTGGCTTATGCTCATTCTTTCTGGTTGTTTTGCGTGTTCTTGTGGTTGGCTCTAGGTGATGACCATTCTGAGCATCAAGCTCGCCGTATCAACCCCGGGCGTGCAACATCAAAACGCTACCGCACCTCTGAGCCAGCTGGTGGCTCCTCGAGCACCCAACCGCCTCCAGCAAGTGCATCTGCAAGTGTTCCTCCACCTCCTCAGCAATCGAAGCGATCCGCCAACAAGCCAAAGGGAAGACTGTGACTGAGATGACCAACAAGGAGTTTTGGGAGAAGCGTCGCCGCAACCCCTATGCGGTGGACCAAGAACCCACTTTGGTCAACCGCCCGTTCTGGAACCGTTTTCAGTTTGCCATCTACTTTGATGTGATCAAGGCCAAGAAGAATCTTTTGTTGATGTTCGCTCCATTGACACTGATGCTATGGAGAAGGACCCGGAGTACTTTGGCGAAGCCCTTCAGATGTGCACTCAGCTGAACATTCTCAGGATCATGCAATTCAACAAGGATTTCGATGCGGATTTGGTGGCTCAATTCTATGCCACCGTCCATCTTGGGACGGATGTCGACAGGACTCTGACATGGATGACCAATGGCAAGCTGCTTTCCGTCAAGTGGAAGGCTTTCATGGAGTTACTTGATGTGGTGGATCACGGGCTTGAGACTCCTGTCGGTTTCCGCCCTCACCGCAATGCTACGTCCACCCACAAGCAAGCCCTTTGGCCCTACTGCACTGTGAAAGTTCACCCAGTAACTGAGAAGAAGACCTATGAGCTGTCTCCGTATCTGGACATTCTTCATCGCATCTTCCGTGAGACTCTCTTCCCTCGGATCGGGAATCTGGATATGGTCCACTCTTACCTCGTGGACATGCTCCTTTTCTGTCAGCATGAGAAGGAAGCAAGCACTGGAGAGAGCCTGGATATTTCTCATGTCATGTGGTCTGAACTTCTCTCTGCCGTGTCTGAGCGCAAGTGCCCTATATATGGTCCATTCATCATGAGGCTCATTGAGAGGGCCTGGGCACAGACTTATCCCAGAGTGTTGCTAGAAACTGGAGACTTGGTTTCTCATGAGATCAAGCGTCTGAGGAAGAAGGACAATTGGGCACCCAGCGCCTCACACAGGGGGTCCATCTGCTACTGCTGCCATGGGGGTCCGTCTGCTGCTGCTGCTGCCATGGGGACCGAGGGTGGGGCTGCTACTGATGATCATGAGGAGGACTTTGGGCCCTCTAGTACAGAACCATCGTGGGCACAGAAGCTTAAACGCAAGATGAAGAAGCTTTTCTGCATGGAGTCTCATGGTCAGTACATGACTCATGTGGCGGAGAAGCATGCCAGGACGCGCCACAAGGAGCTCATGCGTCAGATGGGAGCGACAGTTGCCAGTGGGTCTGAGGGTCAGATCACTGAAGAGGAGGAATGGATTCATCAGCATTGCCCTTGGACCGACTCCGATGCCGAGCAGTTTTCGACCCACGATGAAGATGCAGAGATGTGATGTTCGAGATCTTCATCTTCCCATCACCTGGAGTCGTAGCGTCACTCTTTCCCCTTTTTGGTGTCTCGCTGCCAAAGGGGGAGAGAGTGTAGGGATTTGTGTTATTGCCGTGCTTTGAGTCGTCTTGTGGTGGTTTCTTGTGTGTTCTCTCGGTGTCTTTATTTGGTTTGGTTTGGTGCCTGTGAGACCTAAGTTCTAGACATATGGTGTGAGACATATGCTCCCTATCGCTACCTTATTACTTATGTCTATTCAGTACTGTAGTTTATTATGAGATGCATGCTTGTCCTGTTTTATTCTCTTCTCTCATATATCTTGTGCTTAGTATTGTTGGACTATAAAATATAGGGGGAGTGTTGATCCGAATGTGTGTGTCTTGCTCCGAATGCTCCACTATCTAGGTGCACACATTCTGGGGGAGCCCGTCTATATTTTGTAGTTCAGAGTTTTCTTCTTTTATTTCTTTTCCTTGCGCAAATCCCTAGTTGTCATCAATCCACCAAAAAGAGGGAGATTGTTACGGCATATCTCTCAAGGTAGTTTTGGTGATTGATGACAACATGTTTGCGAACTAATCTTGTGCTTTGAATAATTCACAGATTCTCCCCTGGCATGAGACGTTTTCTTCCCCTCGGAGTGTATTTCAAGACGGTGTAGCTCTTTCATTTCTTTCTCGGTGGACTAGTTGCATAGAGGGCACCGTACTATCAAGAGGGGGTTCGCTGGGGTATTGCATGGATGGAATCAACACGTACACATCAGCTTCTCACCCTCCGAGCTTTTCCATTCCATTGTAGAGATCTCTCCTCTCTTCCTTGTCCTGTCTGGGTCCAAGCGGTAGTACCGCGCAACCCAGCGGTAGTACCGCTGAGGAGCCACAAGCGGCAGTACTGCTCCACAGCGGTAGTACCGTCCGTGGCTCCACAGCAGTAGTACTGCTGGGGTGCCTTGCACCTCCGCCTCGTCCTCAGCCTCTTTGGAGAGATTCTCTTTCTCTCTTCTGTGCCCCAGCGGTAGTACCGCACTACCAACGGTAGTACGGCCGAAGGGTCACAAGCGGCAGTACCGCTCCACGGCGGTAGTACCGCCCGTGACCCCGCTGCCATAGTACCGCTGGGCTGTGTGGCTCCTACCGCTTCGACTCAAGGGGTCTTTTTCTCGTGTCGGGTTTTGCGGCACTAGTTGCGGTTGTAGAGGCGGTAGTACCGTTCCAGGAGAGGTAGTACCACCCCTACCATCGCGGTAGTACCGAGTTGGGTCCTATTCCCTACTAGTCTCCTCTGCGCGGCAGTGCAGTTGGCTGGCGCGGCAGTACCGCTGACCTGGCGGTAGTACCGCCCCCTCTCAGCGGTAGTATCGCCATGTGTGGGGCTGGTTGGTGAGGGGCAACGGTTGGATTGTTGCCCCCACTATAAAAGGGAGTCTCCTTCTTCTCTTTGACCCACCTCTTCCTCCCCCAAGCTCCATTTATTGCTCAAGCTCCATTAAATGCTCCAAGCTCCATTTCCGCCCGATCTATCTCTCTAGCCAATCAAACTTGTTGATTTGCTCGGGAGTGGTTGAGAAGGCCCCGATCTACACTTCCACCAAGGGATTTTCGATTCCCCCACTCATCCCTAGCGGATCTTGTTACTCTTGGGTGTTTGAGCACCCTAGACGGTTGAGGTCACCACGGAGCCATAGTCCATTGTGGTGAAGCTTCGTGGTTTTGTTGGGAGCCTCCGATTAAGTTGTGGAGATTGCCCCAACCTTGTTTGTAAAGGTTCGGTCGCCGCCTTCAAGGGCACCAATAGTGGAATCACGGCATCTCGCATTGTGTGAGGGCGTGAGGAGAATACGGTGGCCCTAGTGGCTTCTTGGGGAGCATCGTGCCTCCACACCGCTCCAACGGATACGTACTTCCCCTCAAAGGAAGGAACTTCGGTAACACATCCTCGTCTTCACCGGATCCACTCTTGGTTATCTCTTACCTTTACTTGTGCAAGCTCTTTAGTGTTACTTCTCTTGCTTGCTTGTTTGCTTGTTGGTATTGCATCATATAGGTTGCTCACCTAGTTGCACATCTAGACAACCTACTTTGATGCAAAGTTTAATTTGATAAAGAAAAGTTAAAAATTGGTAGTTGCCTATTCACCCCCCTCTAGTCAACCATATCGATCCTTTCACCTCCGATGATGTGTGAGTAGTTTACTTCAGACCTTCGGGTCCATAGTTATTAGCTAGATGGCTTCTTCTCTCTCTTTGGATCTCAATACAAAGTTCTCCTCGATCTTCTTGGAGATCTATTCGATGTAACTCTTTTTGCGGTGTGTTTGTCGAGATCCGATGAATTGTGGGTTTATGATCAAGATTATCTATGAACAATATTTGAATCTCCTCTGAATTCTTTTATGTATGATTTGTTATCTTTGCAAGTCTCTTCGAATTATCAGTTTGGTTTGGCCTACTAGATTGATCTTTCTTGCAATGGGAGAAGTGCTTAGCTTTGGGTTCAATCTTGCGTTGCTCGATCCCAATGACAAAAAGGGAAACGACACGTATTGTATTGTTTCCATCAAGGATAAAAAGATGGGGTTTATATCATATTGCTTGAGTTTATCCCTCTACATCATGTCATCTTACCTAATGTGTCACTCTGTTCTTATGAACTTAATACTCTACATGCATGCTGGATAGCGGTCGATGTGTGGAGTAATAATAGTAGATACGGGCAGGAGTCGGTCTACTTGTCACGGACGTGATGCCTAATACATGATCATGCCAAGATATTCTCATAATTATTCGCTTTTCTATCAATTGCTCGACAGTAATTTGTTCACCCACCGTAATACTTATGCTATCTTGAGAGAAGCCACTAGTGAAACCTATGGCCCCCGGGTCTATTCTCCATTATATTAATCTCCCGTCAACAAGATATTTCTAGCACCATTTATTTTGCAACCTTTACTTTTAATCTTTATTATAAAAATACCAAAAATATTATCTTATCATCTCTATCAGATCTCACTCTCGTAAGTGACCGTGAAGGGATTGACAACCCCTTTATTGCGTTGGTTGCGAGGTTCTTATTTGTTTGTGTAGGTACGAGGGACTTGCGTGTGGCCTCCTACTGGATTGATACCTTGGTTCTCAAAAACTGAGGGAAATACTTACGCTACTTTGCTGCATCACCCTTTCCTCTTCAAGGGAAAACTTGAATGTTGTCTTTACATATTTACAACAACAAGAGCAAACAGAGTTTGTAAAAGTTTTTCTCTATCACTTTCAGTTTATCAACTGAATTGCTTGAGGAAAAGCAAAGGTTTAAGCTTGGGGGAGTTGATACGTCTCCAACGTATCTACTTTTCTAAACACTTTTGCCCTTGTTTTGGACTCTAACTTGCATGATTTGAATGGAACTAACCCGGACAGACGCTGTTTTCAGCACAATTGCCATGGTGTTATTTTTGTGTAGAAATAAAAGTTCTTGGAATGACCTGAAAATCAACGGAGATTATTTTTGGAATATATAAAAAATACTGGCGAAAGAATCAAGGCCAGGGGGCCCACACCCTGTCCACAAGGGTGGGGGGCGCGCCCCTGATACGTCCATTTTGCATCATGCTTTTATATCGATATTTATTGCATTATGGACTGTTATTTCACTTTATGTCACAATACTTATGGCTATTCTCTCTTATTTTACAAGGTTTACATAAGGAGGGAGAATGCCAGCAGCTGGAATTCTGGGCTGGAAAAGGAGCAAATATTAGAGACCTATTCTGCGCAACTCCAAAAGTCCTGAAACTCCACGGAACATCTTAAAATAAATAAAGAAAAATCCTCGCCAAAGATGAAGGCCAGGGGGCCCACACCCTTCTCACGAGGGTGGGGGCACCCCCTTAGGGCGCACCCCCTACCTCATGGGCCCCCTGGTGGCTCTCCGACGTCCATCTTCTCCTATATGAGTTCTTTCGATGAGAAAAAAATAGGAAGGAACTTTTCGAGACGAGACTCCACCGCCATGAGGCGGAACCTTGGCGGATCCTATTATGTTTTCATGAATATATGTGAGTTCTTGATCCTATCTTGCAAGTCTATAGTCTCCTATTATGTGTTATGATCCGTTAACCCCGAAGTGACAATAATCGGGATACTTATCGGTGATGACCATAGTTTGAAGAGTTCATGTATTCACTATGTGTTAATGCTTTGGTCCGGTACTCTATTAAAAGGAGGCCTTAATATCCCTTAGTTTCCAATAGGACCCCGCTGCCACAGGAGGGTAGGACAAAAGATGTCATGCAAGTTCTTTTCCATAAGCACGTATGACTATATTCAGAATACATGCCTACATTACATTGATGAACTGGAGCTAGTTCTGTGTCACCCTAGGTTATAACTATTGCATGAGGAATCGCATCTGACATAATTATCCATCACTGGTCCATTGCCTACGAACTTTTTATATATTGTTCTTCGCTTATTTACTTTTCCGTTGCTAATGTTACAATCACTATAAAACCAAAACTTCTACCGTTACTTTTACCACTGTTACCACTACTATCATATTACTTTGCTACTAAATACTTTGCTGCAGATATTAAGTTTCCAGGTGTGGTTGAATTGACAACTCAGCTGCTAATACTTGAGAATATTCTTTGGCTCCCCTTGTGTCGAATCAATAAATTTGGGTTGAATACTCTACCCTCGAAAACTGTTGCGATCCCCTATACTTGTGGGTTATCACTTTTGCGTAGGTAAGAAACATTCTTGCTAGAAACCCATAGCAGCCACGTAAAACATGAAACAACAATTAGAGGACGTCTAACTTATTTTTGCATGGTATGCTATGTGATGTGTGCTACCTCTTGAGCACTGCGTTGGTTTTCCCGAAGAGGAAGGGATGATGCAGCAAAGTAGCGTAAGTATTTCCCTTAGTTTTTGAGAACCAATGTATCAATCCAGTAGGAGGCTATGCACGAGTCCCTCGTACCTGCACAAAACAAATAAATCCTCGCAACCAACGTAAATAGGGGTTGTCAATCCCTATAAGGCCACTTACAAGAGTAAAATCTGATAGATATGATAAGATAATATTTTGGGTATTTTTATGATAAAAGATGCAAAGTAAAATAAAGGCAAAGGAGATAGCAAAGGAAATAACTAAGTAGTAGGAGATCAATATGATAAAGATAGACCCGGGGGCCATAGGTTTCACTAGTGGCTTCTCTCGAGAGCATAAGTATTCTACGGAAGGTGAACAAATTACTGTTGAGCAATTGACAGAATTGAGCATAGTTATGAGAATATATAGGTATGATCATGTATATAGGCATCACGTCCGAGACAAGTAGACCGACTCCTGCCTGCATCTACTACTATTACTCCACTCATCGACCGCTATCCAGCATGCATCTAGAGTATTAAGTTAAAAACAGAGTAACGCCTTAAGCAAGATAACATGATGTAGAGGGATAGATTCATGCAATCTGAAGAAAACCCCATGTTGTTACCCTCGATGGCAACAATACAATACATGCCTTGCTATCCCTACTGTCACCGGGAAAGGGCACCGCAAGATTGAATCCAAAGCTAAGCACTTCTCCCATTGCAAGAAAGATCAATCTAGTAGGCCAAACCAAACTGATAATTCGAAGAGACTTGCAAAGATAACCAATCATACATAAAAGAATTCAGAGAAGATTCAAATATTATTCATAGATAGACTTGATCATAAACCCACAATTCATCAGTCTCAACAAAAACACCGCAAAAAGAAGATTACATCGAATAGTTCTCCACAAGAGAGGGGGAGAACATTGTATTGAGATCCAAAAAGAGATAAGAAGCCATCTAGATACTAACTATGGACCCGTAGGTCTGAGGTGAACTACTCACACTTCATCGGAGAGGCTATGGTGTTGATGTAGAAGCCCTCCGTGATTGATGGCCCCTCCGACGGAGCTCGGGAATAGGCCCCAAGATGGGATCTCGTGGATACAGAAAGTTACGGCGGTGGAATTAGGGTTTTGGCTCCGTATCTGATCATTTGGGGGTACGTGGATATATATAGGAGGAAGGAGTACGTCGGTTGAGTAACAGGGGGCCCACGAGGGTGGAGGGCGCGCCTGGTGGGGGTGGGCATTCCCCCTACCTCGTGGCCTCCTGTTTCCTTTCTTGACATAGGGTCCAAGTCTCCCGGGTCTTGTTCGTTGAGAAAATCACATTCCCGAAGGTTTCATTCTGTTTGGACTCCGTTTGATATTCCTTTTCTTCGAAACCCTAAAACAGGCAAAAAATAGCGATTCTGGGTTGGGCCTCCGGTTAATAGGTTAGTCCCAAAAATAATATAAAAGTGGGTAATAAAGCCCAATAATGTCCAAAACAGTAGATAATATAGCATGGAGCAATCAAAAATTATAGATACATTGGAGACGTATCAATGTGATATGGCCAAAAGGATGTGATGAATTATATATATATATATATATATGTGATGTATGAGATTGATCATGTTCTTGTAGTAGGATTGCATGTCGATGAGTATGACAACCGGCAGGAGCCATAGGAGTTGTCTTAATTTATTGTATGACCTGCGTGTCAATGAAAAACACATGTAATTACTTTACTTTATTGCTAACTGTTAGCCATAGTAGTAGAAGTAATAGTTGGCGAGACAACTTCATGAAGACACGATAATGGAGATCATGATGATGGAGATCATTGTGTCATGCCGGTGACGAAGGTGATCATGCTGCACATCGAAGATGGAGATCAAAAGGCACAAGATGATATTGGCCATATCATGTCACTTTGTGATTTGCATGTGATGTTTATCATGTTTGCATCTTATTTGCTTAGAACGACGGTAGCATAAATAAGATGACCCCTCACAAAATTTCAAGGAAGTGTTTCCCCTAACTGTGCACTGTTGCAAAGGATCGTTGTTTCGAAGCACCACGTGATGGTCGGGTGTGATAGATTCTAACGTTCGCATACAACGGGTGTAAGCCAGATTTACACATGTGAAACACTTAGGTTGACTTGACGAGCCTAGCATGTACAGACATGGCCTCAGAACACAAGAGACCGAAAGGTCAACATGAGTTGTATAGTAGATGCGATCAACATGGAGATGTTCACCGTTGATGACTAGTCCGTCTAACATGATGATCGGTGATATGTCTCCAACGTATCTATAATTTTTGATTGTTACATGCTATTATATTATCTATTTTGGATGTTTATGGGCTTTATTAAACACTTTTATATTATTTTTGGAACTAACATATTAACCCAGAGCTCACTGCCAGTTTATGTTTTTTCCCTTGTTTCAGTGTTTCGCGGAAAAGGAATATCAAACGGAGTCCAAACAGAATGAAACCTTCGGGAGCGTGATTTTTGGAACGAACGTGATCCAGGAGACTTGGAGTTGAAGTCAAGGAAGCTTCAAGGTGGCCACGAGGCAAGGAGGCGCGCCTGCCCCCCTGGGCGCGCCCCACCCTTGTGGGCCCCTCGTGGCTCCCCTGACCGACTTCTTTTGCCTATATATATATATCCATATACCCTAAAAACATTGGGGAGCAGAATAGATCGGGAGTTCCGTCGCCAGAAGCCTCCGTAGCCACCGAAAACCAATCTAGACCGGTTCCGGCACCCTGCCGGAGGGGGGAATCCCTCTCCGATGGCCATCTTCATCATCCCGGCGCTCTCCATGACGAGGAGGGAGTAGTCCACCCTCGGGGCAGAGGGTATGTACCAGTAGCTATGTGTTTCATCTCTCTCTCTATCTCTATCTCTCTCTCTCGTGTTCTTGAGGTGGAACGATCTTGATGTATCGCGAGCTTTGCTATTATATTTGGATCTTATGATGTTTCTCCCCCTCTACTCTCTTATGATGAATTGAGTTTTCCCTTTGAAGTTATCTTATTGGATTGAGTCTTTAAGGATTTGAGAACACTTGATATATGTCTTGCGCGTGCTTATCCGTGGTGACAATGGGATATCATGTGATCTACTTGATGTATGTTTTGGTGATCAACTTGCGAGTTCAGTGACCACGTGAACTTATGCATAGGGGTTGGCACACGTTTTCGTCTTGACTCTCCGGTAGAAACTTTGGGGCACTCTTTGAAGTTCTTTGTGTTGGTTGAATAGATGAATCTGAGATTGTGTGATGCATATCGTATAATCATACCCACGGATACTTGAGGTGACATTGGAGTATCTAGGTGACATTAGGGTTTTGGTTGATTTGTATCTTAAGGTGTTATTCCAGTACAAACTCTATGATAGATAGAACGGAAAGAATAGCTTTGTGTTATTTTACTACGGACTCTTGAATAGATCGATCAGAAAGGATAACTTTGAGGTGGTTTCGTACCCTACCATAATCTCTTCGTTTGTTCTCCACTATTAGTGACTTTGGAGTGACTCTTTGTTGCATGTTGCGGGATAGCTATATGATCCAATTATGTTATTATTGTTGAGAGAACTTGCACTAGTGAAAGTATGAACCCTAGGCCTTGTTTCAATGCATTGCAATACCATTTGTGCTCACTTTTACCACTTGCTACCTTGCTGCTTTTATATTTTCAGATTACAAAAACCTTTATCTACCATCCATATTGCACTTGTATCACCATCTCTTCACCGAACTAGTGCACCTATACAATTTACCATTGTATTGGGTGTGTTGGGGACACAAGAGACTCTTTGGTATTTGGTTGCAGGGTTGTTTGAGAGAGACCATCTTCATCCTATGCCTCCCACGGATTGATAAACCTTAGGTCATCCACTTGAGGGAAATTTGCTACTGTCCTACAAACCTCTGCACTTGGAGGCCCAACAACGTCTACAAGAAGAAGGTTGTGTAGTATACATCAAGCTCTTTTTTGGCGTTGTTGCCGGGGAGGTTAGCGCTTGAAGGTATATCTTTAGATCTTATACCTGTTTTCAAGCTCTTTTCTTCCCTTTCCTCACCCTTGTCCGACTCTTTTTCCTTCTCCTTGGGTTCTTTCTCTCGGAACTGCTGGA
Organism: Triticum aestivum; assembly: GCF_018294505.1. Lineage (NCBI taxonomy): Eukaryota > Viridiplantae > Streptophyta > Magnoliopsida > Poales > Poaceae > Triticum > Triticum aestivum. Next base: position 181,442,714 of record NC_057797.1, on the reverse strand, counting down.
TCAGGAGACGACACTGTCGAGTGGTGTGTTTAGGGTAAATGAGATTCCCCTCTTCATCTTTTTTGGTATGAATGTGACATGGTAAATCCAACACATCATTCCCATCTTAATCTTTAACTTTCTTGGGAGTCCAGGGCCCTTTGGGCTTCCCCTTGAATTTCCCTTGGGCCACAACTAAAGCTTCACCAGGAGCAGCTGGTTCGGCCTTGCGCTTCTGTTTCCCACTGGAATTCCCTCCTCCGGTTTCTTGGGCGACTGTTTTGTGCTTGCAACTCCGGAGTTGGTCTTCCTCTTCACCATTGGCATACTTGGTGGCAATCTCCATCATTCGACTCAAGGACATATCACCTGTCCGACCGAACTTCAGATTCAACTCTCTGTACTTAACACCTTCCTTGAAGGCACAAACTGCTTGGTGATCCGACACATTCTCCACTATATGGTGCAATGTGATCCATCTCTGGATATAATCTCTCAAGGTTTCATTCGTCTTCTGCACACAGGACTGCAGCTCTGTCAACCCCGCCGACCTTTTGCATTTACCTTCAAAGGTTCTAACAAACACACAGGCAAGTTCTTCCCAACTATATATGCTACCAGGTGCCAATTGATTCAACCACGCTCTGGCTGAACCCTCCAACATCAAAGGAAGGTGTTTCATGGCCACTTCATCATTACCGCCACCGATCTGCACAGCCACTCGGTAGTCCTCAAGCCAAGTGTCAGGCTTGGACTCACCAGTGAACTTGCTGACTCTAGTCGCCAACCTGAAGTTGGGAGGAATCACTGCTGCTCTGATGGCTCTGTTGAAACACTCGGGACCTGAAACATGCACCCTGCTTCCAGTTGGATAATCTCTATCATGGCCCTCTCTGTGTGCCCTGTTCCTGTCAACCAGACCTTGAACAAGAATAGATCTTGCATCATAGCCTGGCTCTCTGGGGTCGACTGGAATTCTTTGTTTGCCGCTATGGGGGCACCTGTCCTCTTCTCGCCGATGCACATATGACCCACTTCTCGGAGGAGGCGTGGGCACTCGATGACGGTCATCATGGTCGAGTCAATGATCATACTGCTCACGGTTCCTGTACTGTTCCTGCCGATGCCGACATCTCTCACGTCGCGGAGGCGATCTTGGACTATGAGCAGATTGGACAGCGTGTCCGCCAGCACAGATCTTCTATGAATCCTATTCCGCGACTGAGATACCACTGTATTTTGCTCTCCTGCTGCCCAGAGTAAAGCTCGGATCTGCACCAAACCTCGGCCAGCTTCCGACTGGGAAGGCTGAATTGACTCCGCTATTCGGGCTGCAGTTGTGAGATTCTGGATCGGAGTTCAGTATACCAAAGTCGGAGGTGGAAAAAGTTATCGTCGACTGGACTCAGGAATCCGTTACCGAGCATGCTCGTCGAGTGCGCGTTGGAGGTTCTCCAGTCGAGTGCGCTAAGCCAAGTTAGCCAGGCGCGCCTCCTCCAAGGCTCGGGCCTCGGGGGTTTCTCCAATGATAGGAGTGTGAAGTGCATCCACATTGCGGCGGCGAAGATCTTCCCTCTGATGCGAAGAGAGGGGTTCGGGGCGGTACTCTTCGTGGACGCGCGACAGATCGCCGACGCCATCGCCACCGTTGTTGCGAGGGAAGCCAGGAGGACTGTGCGGTCCATTGACCATCAAGACTTCCGCTGCGGGGTCACTGCTGTCACACTCGGATGCAGTCTCGACGGAGCCAGTCGATAGGTCGAACATGTCATAGAGAGTTCGTCGGGCTCGATCGCCGCGATTTGTGGGGTGGCCGACTGGCGGGCCACCGCGTGCCTCACCCACCGCTGAAGTTGTGACCGACCGGACCGCTTGCGCCAGTGGGTAGCGGGGAGCGAGGATGCCGCAGGAGCCGACTGATACTAAGTCGACGGCTGTCGAAGAAGGACGCCGCGGACGCACGCGCGGAAGTGCGTCGCCCCGCGGACGGGGAGCACATCGACGTCGAGTGGAGCCTCGTGGAGCCAAGCGGAGTCGTCGGCGATGAAGACGAGTACGCCAAGACGGATCTCCCGGCCCTCAGCCAATCCTCCGCCAGAAACCATGATGATGGGAATCAGAAAAATCGCAACTTCTCCAACAAACTGCTAAGACACCTGCCCCACGGTGGGCGCCAACTGTCGTGGATCTAAGACTGACAGTAGAATGGGGGGTAGGTATGAGGAGGCAAGATCCTAGCTATGGAGTAGTTGTACACACGAGTTTACGAGTTCAGGCCCTTCACGGAGGAAGTAACAGCCCTACGTCTCGGTGCCCGGAGGCGGTCGACTGGCCAAGGTACTGATGGATGGTGGCAGTGGCCTAAATATCCTTTATGCTGAAACTCTGAAAGGGATGGGCATTCCAATGTCCAAGCTTAGCGAAAACAATATGAGTTTTCATGGAGTTATACCTGGCAAGAAGGCCCAGTCACTCGGCCAGATCGCCCTTGATGTGGTTTTTGGTGATTCCAAGAATTACCACAAGGAGAAGTTGACATTTGAAGTGGTGGACTTCAAGAGTGCTTACCATGCTATTCTGGGAAGACCCGCTTACGCATGTTTTATGGCTCGACCATGTTACGTGTATCTCAAATTGAAGATGCCTGGTCCCAGAGGGGTGATCACCATCACTGGTAATCGGCAGAAGGCAGAAGAGTGCTTCCAGAAGGGCTCAAAAATTGCCGATGCACAAATGGCAGTAGTAGAATTGCAAGAGTACCAGAAAAATGCAGATCCGAGTGATTTTTTGCGAGCTAAGAAGCCTGCCACATCCTCTGCATTTTAGTTGTCTGGAGAAACGAAACCGATTCATATTCACCCGACCGATCCCAATGCTGCTCTGACTCATATTTCAGCGACACTCGACAGCAAATAGGAAGAAGCGCTCATCCAGTTCCTCCGTGAGAACTGTGACATCTTTGCATGGAAACCTTCTGACATGCCAGGTGTACCCAGGGGACTGGCTGGGCATCGTTTGCGAGTCGACCCGAAAGTGAAACCTGTCAAGGAACATCTCCGACGGTTCGCCGTCCAGAAGAGAAAAGCAATTGGTGAGGAAGTGGCTCAACTCCTAGTAGCTGAGTTCATCCGAGAAATCTACCACTCGGAGTGGCTCGCCAATGTTGCCATGGTCCCCAAGAAGGACGATTCACTCCGCATGTGCATTGACTTCAAGCATATCAATCGGGCCTGCCCAAAAGATCATTTTCCTCTACCCCGCATCGACCAAATCGTCGATTCAACTGCGGGGTGTGAGCGTCTGTCTTTTTTGGACGCCTATTCTGGGTACCATCAGATCCAACTCTATGGACCTGATGAGATAAAAACGGCTTTCATCACTCCATTCGGATGCTTTTGTTATGTCACCATGCCATTCGGCTTAAAGAACGCTGGAGCCACATTCATGAGGGTGATCCAGAAGTGTCTGCTCACTCAAATCAGTCGGAATGTGGAAGCATACATGGATGACATTGTGGTAAAGTCACGTAAGGGTTCAGACCTGCTGGCTTACCTTGCTAAAACCTTTGCCAACCTCAGAAGGTATGATATCAAGCTTAATCCATCAAAGTGCACATTCGGAGTTCCTGGCGGAAAGTTACTCGGTTTCCTCGTTTTTGAACGAGGGATCGACACTAACCCAGAGAAAGTTGGTGCTATACTTCGGATGAAACGCCATGTGCGTGTGCACGATGTCCAGAAGTTTACTGGTTGCTTGGCCGCCTTGAGTCGATTCATTTCTCGCCTCGGTGAAAAGGCAGTGCCTCTTTACCGACTGATGAAGAAGTCTGATAGGTTCGAGTGGACTCCCGAAGCTGATGAAACATTTGCAGAGCTCAAAGCCCTGCTTTCCACCCAGCCGGTGCTTGCTACACCAATCAGCAAAGAGCCTTTACTGCTTTATATTGCAGCCACTGGACAAGTTGTTAGTACAGTACTCACGGTCGAGTGGGAAGAAGAAGGAAAAGCCTATAAAGTTCAGCGCCCAGTATATTACGTTTCTGAAGTTCTGACTCCATCGAAGCAAAGATATCCACACTATCAGAAGCTTGTTTATGGCATTTACATGACCACAAAGAAGGTTGCACACTATTTCTCTTATCATTCCATTACAGTCGTCAGCGACACTCCATTATCAGAGATTCTGAACCACAGAGATGCAACTGGTCGAGTGGCAAATGGGCGATTGAACTCCTTCCCCTGGACATCAAGTTTGAGGCAAAGAAAGCTATCAAATCCCAAGCAATAGCAGATTTCCTCGCCGAGTGGATCGAACAGCAACTGCCAGCCCAAATTCACTCGGAGCATTGGACCATGTTCTTCGATGGCTCCAAGATGCTGAATGAATCCGGTGCTGGGGTGGTATTAGTATCCCCCGAGGTGACAAACTCAGCTATGTTCTCCAGATTCACTTTGATTCTTCAAAAACGAAGCCGAATATGAGGTGATGTCTACTACACAACCTTCTTCTTGTAGACGTTGTTGGGCCTCCAAGTGCAGAGGTTTGTAGGACAGTAGCAAATTTCCCTCAAGTGGATGACCTAAGGTTTATCAATCCATAGGAGGCGTAGGATGAAGATGGTCTCTCTCAAACAACCCTGCAACCAAATAACAAAGAGTCTCTTGTGTCCCCAACACACCCAATACAATGGTAAATTGTATAGGTGCACTAGTTCGGCGAAGAGATGGTGATACAAGTGGTATATGGATAGTAGATAAAGGTTTTTGTAATCTGAAAATATAAAAACAGCAAGGTAACTAATGATAAAAGTGAGCGTAAACGGTATTGCAATGCGTGGAAACAAGGCCTAGGGTTCATACTTTCACTAGTGCAAGTTCTCTCAACAATAATAACATAATTGGATCACATAACTATCCCTTCATGCAACAAAGAGTCACTCCAAAGTCACTAATAGCGGAGAACAAACGAAGAGATTATGGTAGGGTATGAAACCACCTCAAAGTTATCCTTTCTGATCGATCTATTCAAGAGCCCGTAGTAAAATAACATGAAGCTATTATTTCCGTTCAATCTATCATAGAGTTCGTACTAGAATAACACCTTAAGACACAAATCAACCAAAACCCTAATGTCACCTAGATACTCCAATGTCACCTCAAGTATCCGTGGGTATGATTATACGATATGCATCACACAATCTCAGATTCATCTATTCAAACCAACACAAAGGTACTTCAAAGAGTGCCCCAAAGTTTCTACCGGAGAGTCAAGACGAAAACAAGTGCCAACCCCTATGCATAGGTTCATGGGCGGAACCCGCAAGTTGATCACCAAAACATACATCAAGTGAATCAATAGAATACCCCATTGTCACCACGGGTATCCCACGCAAGACATACATCAAGTGTTCTCAAATCCTTAAAGACTCAATCCGATAAGATAACTTCAAAGGGAAAACTCAATCCATTACAAGAGAGTAGAGGGGGAGAAACATCATAGGATCCAAATATAATAGCAAAGCTCGCGATACATCAAGATCGTACCACCTCAAGAACACGAGAGAGAGAGAGAGAGATCAAACACATAGCTACTGGTACATACCCTCAGCCCCGAGGGAGAACTACTCCCTCCTCGTCATGGAGAGCACCGGGACAATGAAGATGGCCACCGGAGAGGGATTTCCCCCTCCGGCAGGGTGCCGGAACGGGTCTAGATTGGTTTTCGGTGGCTACGGAGGCTTCTGGCGGCGGAACTCCCGATCTATTGTGCTCCTTGAAGTTTTTAGGGTATATGGTTATATATGGGAGGAAGAAGTACGTCGGTGGACCTCCGGGCTATCCACGAGGCAGGGGGGCGCGCCTAGGGGGGTGGGCGTGCCCCCCACCCTCGTGGGCAGCCCGGTACTCTCCTGGTCCATCTCCGATACTCCGTGGGCTTCTTCTGGTCCAAAAATAAGTTTCACGAAGTTTCAGGTCAATTGGACTCCGTTTGATTTTCCTTTTCTGCGATACTCTAAAACAAGGAAAAAACAAAAACTGGCACTGGGCTCTGGGTTAATAGTTTAATCCCAAAAATCATATAAAATAGCATATAAATGCATATAAAACGTCCAAGGTTGATAATATAATAGCATGGAATAATAAAAAATTATAGATACGTTGGAGACGTATCATGAGGCACTCCTGTACGGGTTGCATATGGCCATTTCACTCGGCGTCCGTCGCCTCATGGTCTATGGCGACTCGGATTTAGTGGTCAATCAGGTGATGAAGGAGTGGGATTTCAGAAGCCCAGTTATGACTGGTTATTGCAATGTAGTGAGAAAGTTAGAAAAGAGGTTTGAGGGGTTGGAGCTCTGATACGTCTCCATCGTATCTATAATTTTTGATTGGTCCATGCCAATATTATTGAACTTTCTTATACTTTTGGCAACTTTTTATACTATTTTGGGGACTAACATATTGATCCAGTGCCCAGTTCCAGTTCCTGTCTGTTGCATGTTTTTGGTTTCGCAAAATATCCATATCAAACGGAGTCCAAACGGGATAAAAACGGACGGAGCTTATTTTTGGAAAATATGGAAAATTCGGAAGGAAAATCAACGCGAACCAGTGCCCGAGGTGGTCACGAGGCAGGGAGGTGCCCCCCTTAGGGCACCCCTACCCTCGTGAGCCCACCATAAGGCGGTTGACGCTCTTCTTTTGCCGCAAGAAAGCTAATATTTGGAAAAAAATCACGGCGAAGGTTTCAGGCCAATCGGAGTTACGGATCTCCATATATATACGAAACGGTGAAACAGAGCCAAAACAGAACGCAGAACCAGAGAGAAACAGAGAGATAGATCCAATCTCGGAGGGGCTCTCGCCCCTCCCACGCCATGGGAGCCAAGGACCAGAGGGGAAACCCTTCTCCCATCTAGGGAGGAGGTCAAAGAAGAAGAAGAAGGGGGGCCCTCTCCCCCTTGCTTCCGGTGGCGCCGGAGTGCCGTCGGGGGGCCATCATCATCACCGTCATCTTCACCAACAACTTCACCGCCATCATCACCAACTCTTCCCCCCTCTGTGCAGCGGTGTAACCTCTCTCTTACCCGCTGTAATCTCTACTTAAACATGGGGCTCAACGCTATATATTATTTCCCAATGATGTATGGCTATCCTATGATGTTTGAGTAGATCTGTTTTGTCCTAATGGCTATTTGATGATCGTGATTGGTTTGAGTTGTATGTTTTATTATTGGTGTTGTCCTATGGTGCTCTCCGTGTCGCACAAGCGTGAGGGATTCCCGTTGTTGGGTTCGCAATATGCTTATGATTTGCTTATGGTGGGTGGCGTGAGTGACAGAAGCACAGACCCGAGTAAGTAGGTTGTTTGCGTATGGGATAAAGGGGACTTGATGCTTTAATGCTATGGTTGGGTTTTACCTTAATGAATCTTTAGTAGTTGCGGATGCTTGCTAGAGTTCCAATCATAAGTGCATATGATCCAAGTAGAGAAAGCATGTTAGCTTATGCCTCTCCCTCAAATAAAATTGCAATAATGATTACCGGTCTAGTTATCGATTGCCTAGGGACAAATAACTTTCTTGTTGACAAAAGCTCTCTACTAAAACTAATTTAGTTGCGTCTTTATCTAAACAGCCCCTACCTTTTATTTTCATGTTCTTTACTTTCTTGCAAGCTTACCCAAAAACACCTTCAAAGTACTTCTAGTTTCATACTTGTTCTAGGTAAAGCGAACGTCAAGCGTGCGTAGAGTTGTATCAGTGGTCGATAGAACTTGAGGGAATATTTGTTCTACCTTTAGCTCCTCGTTGGGTTCGACACTCCTACTTATCGAAAGAGGCTACAATTGATCCCCTATACTTGTGGGTTATCAAGACCTTTTTCTGGCGCCGTTGCCGGTGAGCAATAGCGTGGGGTGAATATTCTCGTGTGTGCTTGTTTGCTTTATCACTAAGTAATTTTTATTTGTTGTTCTTAGTTGTTTTCTATCTTTAGTTATGGATATGGAACGCAAAATACCAAAAAAATTAGGTGTACTTGCTACTCATGGAGATGGGGTAACTCCTAAAACCCTTGATTCTCATTATGTGAAAGATATGAAGTACTACTTTGATAATCCTGAGAAAACCCCATTCAACTTTATAATGGGAGACACATTGGATCAACATGAATACTTTAGGGATTATCACTTGACACAAAAAGGGAAACTATTATGGGACCAATATATTATGTTGCGTTGGTATGCTTGGCAACTATGCTTGAGATATGATATTACTTGTTTCTCTAGGATGAAGGCTCCACACCTTCCCTTTTCATGCAAATTTAATGTTAATGAAACCTTAGCTTCTTATGCTAATGGTATATATGATTACTATGATGTGGAACAAATAGAAGAATTTGTTGCTTTTAAGGCTGCTTATGAAATTGAATCTTTGTTTGAAAAGTATGAAGCTTTAGATGATGATGTTTATAGGCCTGAAAATTTATCTATCTTAAAATATTGCTATGAAAATTATGAATACAATTACTATATTAATGCATTTATTGAGAAAGTCTCTGCTGTCCAAGAAGAGACTAATATTTTGCAGGAAGCTATGGAAGAAGAAATTGATGAAACTGTGAGCTCATTGGATGAAAAAGATGATGAGGAGAGCGAAGAACAAAAGGAGGAAGAGCGGATTGATCACCCGTGCCCACCTTCTAATGAGAGTAACTCTTCAACTCATACGTTGTTTAATTCCCCTTCGTGCTTACCGAAGGATGATTGCTATGATGATTGTTATGATCCCATTGATTCTCTTGAAATATCCCTTTTTGATGATTCTTGCTATGCTTGTGGAAAAGATGCCAATATGAATTACGCTTATGGAGATGAACTTGCTATAGTTCCTCATGTTAAACATGAAATTGTTGCTATTGCACCCACGCATGATAGTCCTATTATCTTTTTGAATTCTCCAAACTACACTATATCGGAGAAGTTTGCACTTATTAAGGATTACATTGATGGGTTGCCTTTTACCGTCGCACATGATGATTTTAATGAGTATAATATGCATGTGCTTGCTGCTCCTACTTGCAATTATTATGAGAGAGGAACTATATCTCCACCTCTCTATGTTTCCAACATGGTAAAATTGCAAGAAACTGTTTATACTATGCATTGGCCTTTACTTTGTGTGCATGAATTGTTCTTTTATGACATGCTGATGCATAAGAAGAGAGTTAGACTTCGTTGTTGCATGATATATGTTGCTTTGTGCTCACTACTAAATGCCAAATCATTGCTAATTAAAATTGGCTGTGATATACCTTGGGATCCGGGTGGATTCACTACTTGAGCACTATATGCCAAGCTTAATGGCTTTAAAGAAAGCGCTGCCAGGGAGACAACCAGGAAGTTTTAGAGAGTCATTTATTTCTGTTGAGTGCTTTTATATAGTTTAAAAACAACAAAAATAAAGAGGGGAACCCAAATTTTTTTCAAAAAGGAAAGTGAAAGTGATAGAGACGAGCATTGTGAAAATGGGGGACGTCCTTGAACTTTGTTCATGCCCATGGGAACTTTGTGAATCTTAATTACAGAAACTTTTCAACAAAAATAATTATCCCCTTTGTACAATTACATTGTATTGTAAAAATAATGTGCCAAGGTTTGCCTTTAGGATGTTTACAATGCTTGTTGGTATGTACGGTGCATGACAGAAACTTTGGTTGTAGTGCGTGCATTTTAATTTTTTTACTGGAATGTCAAATGGTTCTGATTCTTTTTGCACTGTCTTGCTGTACAAATTGTTTATTTTTCCTAATTTTGGTAGAATTTTGCAAGTATCATAAGTATGGTGAATGTTCATATTGCTACAGACTCTTCTGTTTTAGACAGATTCTGTTTTTGATGCATAGTTTGCTTGTTTTGATGAAACTATCAATTTATATCAGTGGATTAAGCCATGGAAAAGTTATATTACACTAGACATAATGAAAAAACAAAATATGAATTGGTTTGCAACAGTACTTAGAGTAGTGATTTGCTTTATTATACTAACGGATCTTACCGAGTTTTCCGTTGAAGTTTTGTGTGGATGAAGTGTTCGATGATTGAGAAGGTTTTGGTGTGAGAAGAAGGAAGGGAGGCAAGAGCTCAAGCTTGGGGATGCCCGAGGCACCCCAAGTAAATATTCAAGGAGACTCAAGCGTCTAAGCTTGGGGATGCTGGGAAGGCATCCCCTCTTTCTTCAACAAGTATCGGTATGTTTTCGGATTCGTTTTGTTCATGCGATATGTGCAATCTTGGAGCATCTTTTGCATTTAGTTTTCATTTTTCTTTTATGCACCATGCTGGTATGAGATAGTCCTTGGTTGATTTATCGAATGCTCTTTGTAGTTCACTTATATCTTTTGAGTATGGCTTTATAGAATGCTTCATGTGCTTCACTTATATCATTTGAAGTTTGGATTGCCTGTTTCTCTTTACATAGACAACCGCCATTTGTAGAATGCTCTTCTGCTTCACTTATATTTGTTAGAGTGTGGGCATATCTTTTGTAGAAAGAATTAAACTCTCTTGCTTCACTTATATCTGTTTAGAGAGATGACATGAATTGGTCATTCACATGGTTAGTCATAAAATCCTACATAAAACTTGTAGATCACTGAATATGATATGTTTGATTCCTTGCAATAGTTTTACGATAAAAAGATGGTGATATTAGATTCATGCTAGTGGGTAGTTGTGGATTGTAGAAATACTTGTGTTGAGGTTTGTGATTCCCGTAGCATGCACGTATGGTGAACCGTTATGTAACGAAGTCGAAGCATGATTTATTTATTTATTTATTGTCTTCCTTGTGAGTGGCGGTCGGGGACGAGCGATGGTCTTTTCCTACCAATCTATCCCCCTAGGAGCATGCGCGTAGTACTTTGTTTCGATGACTAATAGATTTTTGCAATAAGTATGTGAGTTCTTTATGACTAATGTTGAGTCCATGGATTATACGCACTCTTACCCTTCCACCATTGCTAGCCTCTTTAGTACTGCGCAACTTTTGCCGGTACCATAAACCCACCATATACCTTCCTCAAAACAGCCACCATACCTACCTATCATGGCATTTCCATAGCCATTCCGAGATATATTACCATGCAACTTTCATCATCATCATATACATGACTTGAGCATTCATTGTCATATTTCTTTGCATGATCGTCAGATAGCTAGCATGATGTTTTCATGGCTTGTCCGTTTTTTGATGTCATTGCTACGCTAGATCATTGCACATCCCGGTACACCGCCGGAGGCATTCATATAGAGTCATATCTTTGTTCTAGATATCGAGTTGTAAGTAAATAAAAGTGTGATGATCATCATTATTAGAACATTGTCCCATGTGAGGTTATCAAAATAAAAGTGGCCAAAGAAGCCCCCCAAAAAAAGAGAGAGAGGCCAAAGAAGCCTACAAAAAAACAAAAAAAATGAGAGAAAAAGAGAGAAGGGGCAATGTTACTATCCTTTTACCACACTTGTGCTTCAAAGTAGCACCATGTTCTTCATATAGAGAGTCTCTGGAGTTATCACTTTCATATACTAGTGGGAATTTTAATTATAGAACTTGTCTTGTATATTCCAACGATGGGCTTCCTCAAATGCCCTAGGTCTTCATGAGCAAGCAAGTTGGATGCACACCCATTTAGTTTCAGTTTGAGCTTTCATATACTTATAGCTCTAGTGCATCCGTTGCATGGCAATCCCTACTCACTCACATTGATATCTACTGATGGGCATCTCCATAGCCCGTTGATACGCCTAGTTGATGTGAGACTATCTTCTCCTTTTTGTCTTCTCCACCATCATATTCTATTCCACCTATAGTGCTATGTCCATGGCTCACGCTCATGTATTGCATGAAAGTTGAAAAGGTTTGAGAACGTCAAAAGTATGAAACAATTGCTTGGCTTTTCATCGGGGTTGTGCATGATGTGAGTATTTTGTGTGGTGAAGATGGAGCATAGCCATACTATATGATTTTGTAGGGATAACTTTCTTTGGCCTTGTTATTTTGAAAAGACATGATTGCTTTACTAGTGGGATTGAAGTATTATTGTTCTTATGTCAAATGATAGACTATTGCTTCGAATCACTCGTGTCTTAATATTCATGCCATGGTTAGACATATGATCAAGATTATGCTAGGTAGCATTCCACATCAAAAATTATCTTTTTTATCATTTACCTACTCGAGGACGAGCAGGAATTAAGCTTGGGGATGCTGATACGTCTCCGTCATATCTATAATTTTTGATTGTTCCATGCCAATATTATTGAACTTTCATATACTTTTGGCAACTTTTTATACTATTTTTGGGACTAACATATTGATCCAGTGCTCAGTGCCAGTTCCTGTCTATTGCATGTTTTTGGTTTCGCAGAATATCCATATCAAACGGAGTCCAAACGGGATAAAAACGGACGGAGCTTATTTTTGGAAAATATGGAAAAATCGGAAGGAAAATCAACGCGAACCAGTGCCCGAGGTGGTCACGAGGCAGGGGGCGCCCCCCCTTAGGGCGCGCCCCTACCCTCGTGAGCCCACCGTAAGGCGGTTGATGCTCTTCTTTTGCCGCAAGAAAGCTAATATTCGGAAAAAAATCACGGCGAAGGTTTCAGGCCAATCGGAGTTACGGATCTCCATATATATACGAAACGGTGAAACAGAGCCAGAACATAATGCAGAACCAGAGAGAAACAGAGAGATAGATCCAATCTCGGAGGGGCTCTCGCCCCTCCCACGCCATGGGAGCTAAGGACAGAGGGGAAACCCTTCTCCCATCTAGGGAGGAGGTCAAGGAAGAAGAAGAAGAAGGGTGGCCCTCTCCCCCTTGCTTCCGGTGGCGCCGGAGTGCCGCCGGGGGCCATCATCATCACCGTCATCTTCACCAAGAACTTCACCACCATCATCACCATCTCTTCCCCCCTCTATGCAGCGGTGTAACCTCTCTCTTACCCGTTGTAATCTCTACTTAAACATGGTGCTCAACGCTATATATTATTTCCCAATGATGTATGGCTATCCTATGATGTTTGAGTAGATCTGTTTTGTCCTAATGGCTATTTGATGATCGTGATTGGTTTGAGTTGTATGTTTTATTATTGGTGCTGTCCTATGGTGCTCTCTGTGTCGCGCAAGCGTGAGGGATTCCCGCTGTAGGGTTTGCAATATGCTTATGATTTGCTTATGGTGGGTGGCGTGAGTGACAGAAGCACAGACCCGAGTAAGTAGGTTGTTTGCTTATGGGATAAAGGGGACTTGATGCTTTAATGCTATGGTTGGGTTTTACCTTAATGAATCTTTAGTAGTTGCGGATGCTTGCTAGAGTTCCAATCATAAGTGCATATGATCCAAGTAGAGAAAGTATGTTAGCTTATGTCTCTCCCTCAAATAAAATTGCAATAATGATTACCGGTCTAGTTATCGATTGCCTAGGGACAAATAACTTTCTTGTTGACAAAAGCTCTCTACTAAAACTAATTTAGTTGTGTCTTTATCTAAACATCCCCTAGCTTTTATTTTCGTGTTCTTTACTTTCTTGCAAGCTTACCCACAAACACCTACAAAGTACTTCTAGTTTCATACTTGTTCTAGGTAAAGCGAACGTCAAGCGTGCGTAGAGTTGTATCGGTGGTCGATAGAACTTGAGGGAATATTTGTTCTACCTTTAGCTCCTCGTTGGGTTCGACACTCTTACTTATCGAAAGAGGCTACAATTGATCCCCTGTACTTGTGGGTTATCAAGCTCCATCACATACCCCGACTGAAAAATCAAGCAGCTGATGATCTAGCGAAGATAGGTTCCAAGAGGGAAGCCATTCCCAGCATTGTGTTCCTGGAACATATTCATACACCTTCAGTTCAAGAAGATCCTTTCACTGAAGAGCCCCCGCAACCAAAGAGTGCCACTAATCCGACTGAAATCGAGGTTCCAGCCGTGGTCGATTTGATCATGGAGGTTTTGGTCATCACTCCCAATTGGGCAGTACCATATATCGCGTACATTCTTAGAAAGGAACTCCCAGAGGATGAAGAAGAGGCTCGACAGATCGTCTGTCGATCCAAAGCCTTTACCGTGATAAGAGGACAGTTGTTCAGAGAAAGTGCGACTGGAGCCTACCAGAAATGCATAACGCCTGAAGAAGGTCGAGTGATCCTCAATGACATTCACTCGGGGACCTGTGGTCACCATGTGTCCTCTCGGACCATTGTGGCCAAAGCATACCGAGCGGGATTTTACTGGCCATGAGCAAATAAGATGGCAAAAGAAATAGTCGACAAATGTGAAGGTTGCCAGTTTTACTCCAAATGTCTCACAAGCCTGCGTCGGCCCTGAAGACCATTCCACTCGTCTGGCCTTTTGCTGTCTGGGGATTGGATATGGTTGGACCTCTGAGGACTGGTAGGAGTGGATTAACTCATGTGCTTGTAGTAGTCGACAAGTTTACCAAATGCATTGAGGCCAAGCCTATCAAGAACCTTGAAGCCAATACTGCTGTCAGCTTCATCAGAGAGTTAACATTCAGATATGGTGTTCCACACAGCATCATCACTGAAAACGGATCAAACTTCGATTCTAATGAGTTTAGGACTTTCTGTGCTTCTCAAGGTACTCGAGTCGACTATGCTTCAGTCGCCCACCCCCAGTCGAATGGGCAAGCTGAAAGAGCAAATGGATTGATTCTCAAAGGACTGAAACCCCGACTGATGCATGATCTCAAACACGCAGCAGGAGCCTGGGTCGATGAACTTCCATCGGTGTTGTTGGGAATGAGGACGACTTCCAATCGGTCGACTGGCAGAACTCCCTTTTTCTTGGTTTATGGAGCCGAAGCTGTACTTCCGAGTGACTTGCTCCACAATGCGCCCCGAGTCGAGCTTTTGTAAAAAGAAGAAGCAAAACAGGCATGGCAAGATGCAGTTGATCTCCTGGAAGGAGAAAGGGAGATGGCCTTAATCCGATCGACCATTTATTAGCAGGATCTGCATCAATTCCACGCCAGAAACATAAGAGGTCGAGCATTTCAAGAGGGAGACCTGGTTCTTCGAGTGGATCAGCAGAAAACACACAAGCTTGCGCCTTCCTGGGAAGGCCCCTTCGTTGTCACCAGAGTGCTCCACAACGGAGCGTACCACCTCTATAACGTTGAGCACAAGAAAGATGAGCCGCGCGCTTGGAATGCGGAGCTACTCCGTCCCTTTTATACTTAAGCACTTAGTCTGTTGAGATGTAATAAGAAGCACCTTTGTAGTTTGTTTATCAAATACAAGAGTTTTACAGTCTTCTAAAATGATTGTCGATTGCTCACGTGCGTGTCTGAAATCCCCCAGTGGGTGGCTTAGCTGCAAATCCATTTCACCTAAGTTTAAAGAAATCCTACCGAGTGATGAGCAAGCCTCTCACTCAGGGGCTTAGCTGCAGTCCAGTACTCACCTAAGTTTAAAAAATCCCTACCGAGTGACAAGCAAGCCTCTCACTCGGGGGCTTAGATGCAGTCCAATACTTGCCTAAGTTTAAAAAAATCCTACCGAGTGATGAGCAAGCCTCTCAGTCGGGGTCTTAGCTGCAGTCAGGTACTCGCCTAAGTTTAAAAAAATCCTACTGAGTGATGAGCAAGCCTCTCACTCGGGGGCTTAGTTGCAGTCCAGTACTCGCCTAAGTTTAAAAAATCCTACCGAGTGATGAGCAAACCTCACACTCGGGGGCTTAGCTGCAGTCCAGTACTCGCCTAAGTTTAAAAAATCCTACCGAGTGATGAGAAAGCCTCTCACTCGGGGGATTAGCTGCAGTCCGGTACTCGCATAAGTTTAAAAAAATCCTCCTAAGTGATGAGAAAGCCTCTCACTCGGGGGCTTAGCTGCAGTCCAGTACTCGCCTAAGTTTAAAAAAATCCTACCGAGTGATGAGCAAGCCTCTCACTCGGGGGCTTAGCTGCAGTACAGTACTCGCCTAAGTTTAAAAAATCCTACCGAGTGATGAGCAAACCTCACACTCAGGGGCTTAGCTGCAGTCAGGTACTCGCCTAAGTTTAAAAAAATCCTACCGAGTGATGATCAAACCTCACACTCGGGGGCTTAGTTGCAGTCCAGTACTCGCCTAAGTATTAAAAATCCTACCGAGTGATGAGCAAACCTCACACTCGGGGGCTTAGCTGCAGTCAGGTACTTGCCTAAGTTTAAAAAATCCTACCGAGTGATGAGCAAACCTCACACTCGGGGGCTTATCTGCAGTCCAGTACTCGCCTAAGTATTAAAAATCCTACCGAGTGATGAGCAAACCTCACACTCAGGGGCTTAGCTGCAGTCCAGTACTCGCCTGAGACGACGAGATTGCAACCCTCTCCTCGGAGTTGCGCCACAAGTACAGCGTGTGCTCCATCCCTATCCGCAAGGACAACGAGGTGGAGGTCAACTACAACTCTCTCCTCGGAGCTATGCCACAACTACACCACACGCTCCATCCCTATCCGCAAGGACGACGAGGTGTAGGTCGACTTCAACTCTCTCCTCGGAGCTACGCCACAAGTACAATGCATGCTCCATCCCTATCCGCAAGGACGACGTGGTGCAGGTCGACTGCAACTCTCTCCTCGGAGCTATGCCACAAGTACAACGCACGCTCCACCCCTATCCGCAAGAACGACGAGGTGCAGATCGACTGCAATTCTCTCCCCGGAGCTGTGCCACAAGCACAACATGCGCTCCATCCCTATCTGCAAGGATGGAGAGGCGTAGGTCGACTGAGGTATCTCCCTCCACCCCTATCCGCAAGGACGGCGATGTGCAGGTCGACTGTAATTCTCTCCCCGGAGCTGTGCCACAAGCACAACATGCACTCCATCCCTATCCGCAAGGATGGAGAGGCGCAGGTCGACTGAGGTATCTCCCTCAGAGCTGCATTTCCAGAAATATTCCGAGTGAAGAATAAGTTCCACTCGAAGGAAAACGCAAGCACATGCAGAAGATAAACCAAGATCGGATAAAACCTCAAAAGTTTCAGGACGAAGATAAAAGTGCTCGGGCATCAGGCCCGAAGGAGTTTAACGGTTACAAAAATCACTCGGCATTCCAAGGCGAATTTAAAGGAAGTTTACGTATCAAGTTCGTTCACTCAGCAGGAGGAGGGCTTGCAGGCTCGACGAACTCGTCCAAATCGATCCCGTCCGCGATCCGAGTGGCAGCAGCAATGAAAGTCTCCATGAAGGATTGGAAGTCATGCCTTTTGGTGTTGGCGACCTTGATCACCGCCAACTTCTCTTCTCGAGCTTCTTTGCAGTGGACCCTAACCAGCGACAGGGCCACGTCAGCGCCACATCAGGCAGAGGACTTCTTCCATTCCTGCACTCGACCGGGGACCTCATTGAGCCGAGTCATCAGAGACTCAAGATCATTCTGAAGCGTTGCCCTTGGACAGAGCGATGAGTCGATGCGTGAAACCGCCACCTTCAGACGGGCAAGACAACTTGTAACACTGGCGACACGGGATTCCAGTCGAAGCACATTCATGGCAGCCTCGTCGCCGACTGGAGAAAGGATAGGATCCAAGCCCATCTCGATCCGTCGAGTCTCCTTTTCAAAGTTTTGGCAGAATTCTGCAGAGTCAAGGAGTTAATGAGTCGACTGGTCAGGACGAACTTGCAAACAGTAAAACAGTCAGGTAAAAAGGGGGTACCTTCGAGCATAAGAAAGAGTTTCTTGGCGAGAGCTTTCAGATAAGCCTCCAAATCGTTCCTCCTACGAGTTATGCTTTCCAGCTGGTCGTTCAGAGCCACTTTATCTTTTTTCAGACGAGTCGCCTCTCGATTGGATTCAGTGAGAGACGACATCAACTTGTTGATTTCCTCCTCTAGCACTCTGACCGAAGCCAGTTTCTGGTCAGCAAAGGCCAGTCTTCTCCTGAGCCTCCTTCTGCGCAGTTGCAAGGTCCAAGTCCTTCTTCTCCAGGGCCAGCCTCATTTTCTCTGCAAAATATACATTTAGATCAAACAGAAAACGAAGAGATAACTTGAAGGATGGTCAAGATAAGCAGTTGACAGGCCGTTACCTTCTGTACCAATGACTTCATCTTGAGCCTTCTTTAAGTTCTGCTGAGCCAGCTCTAGGTCAAGGTTGAGTTGCCTCTGCTTTTCCTCAAATTCGGCGAACTTGTAGATAAGCGTACAAGATTTCTACTGTGAGTAAAAGACATATCAATCGACAAGATCAAAGATTATTTACTTCCCAGTGAATAAAACTTCAAGACTACTCAGATCCCAACCGACTGCCAGTAGTCGACTGCGGTCTCGGGGACTACACCCAGTGAGTGCACTTAGCGTGCCCCCACTGGTTCGGATTCCACTCGGCTGGTCCGCCCAGACCGAGTATAAAAAAGGAGAGAGAGAAAGAAGTGCTTAGACCCCAACTGACTGCCAGCAGTCGATTGCGGTCTCGGGGACTACACCTAGTGGGTGCACTTAGCGTGCCCCCACTGGTCCAGATTCCACTCGGCTGGTCCGCCCAGACCGAGTACAAAAAATGACAAAACACCCAGTAGGTGTACAATCTCTAAGTGCAAGACAATGAAAGATTGCGCGAAGGAAAATATTCGGGTAGCATATCCTAAAAGAACAAGTTCAGTCGGAAGTCAACTTACCTGGACATTAGCTCGAAGGGCCGCGCTGGCGTCATAAGAAGCCTGACTGTTTTCGTGCACCGCCTTCACCCGCTCCATCATTATGCCAGCCTGACGAATGGCCTCCGCAGCGGCGTCCGACTGGCTTTCTGGAAAATGCTGAGTGGCAAAGAAGGGGATGGATGGTCGAAACGCAGCGGCTTGGAGATCCGAGGCATGAAGTTGGATGGTTGAAACAAGCTCTGGTGCAGTCGACGATGCGGGGCGCGCACTCGACACTGGGTCAGCAAAGGTTACAGAAACCTTACTCGCATCTTCGAGCTGTTGAACTACCGGCTCCGCCGCCTGCTCCGACTGGGATGTCTTGCCAGCTGTTGCCTTCTTCTTCCTGGGCCTCGGCAGCACGTCCTCGTCATCATCCGGAAGCTCAATGACATTGGGAGGGGCTGCAAAGAAATCAGTCGACCCTAGATGATTCACCAGAATTTAATCGATCATACAATCAAGAACAAGATCACGAGAGTTGTACCCGGGTTGGAGGTGACTGCATCTTCCATGTCCTCGTCTTCATACTGGCGGGTGGAAGTCCCAGAGGTCGCAGCTCTGCAAATTTCAATATTCAGTCGGTCACGTTTGTTACACCGAGTCAACCAAAGAATCAGGTTAGATTATTACCCAGAGATAGTATGAATGACCATTTTGATCTTGGGCAAAGCCTTCGAAGGTTTGGATGATGTAGCCTTCAGTGGTTTCGGCGCTGGAGGAGGTGCAACTTTAGATTGCTTCGGTGTCTTCTCAGTCGGCACTGGAGAGGACGTCCGAGGATGCTTCGAAGACTGCCTAGTCGGTGCGGCCACCATGTCGTGGAGGCTTTCCGGGTCGTGAGCGTGCTTGGACCTTTTTTCTCTGCGAGGGGGCGAGTCGACCTCTTCTTCGTCACTCGGGTCGCTACTCTCCTCGGCCTCCTCCTCGTCCGAGTGCCACTCGCCGCTATCGCCTCCACTCGCCTCCTCCTCCGAGTCCTGCTCCTACTCTCCGTTGGGCATTGAATACATCTCAGTAAGAGCCTGAAAGATAACAAGCAAAGCAAAAAACAGCCAGTCGTCAACAGGCGGTTACATGATTAATCAAAAAAGTACTCGGCAGTCCAGAGTCAGACCTGGTCTGGCTGGCGTGAATTGACGAATGGAGTGACCCTCCTGGACCCCCTGGGGTTATCCTTGTTGCCTGTGATGCCTCTCGGCCACTTCTCCACCGTGCCCTCGTTGATCTCCTCCAGGTGGATCCGATTGGAATCCTCAATGCCCGAGTACATCCACATTGGATGATCATGAGCTTGGAGCGGTTGGATGCGTAGTTTGAGGAATACCTCCAGCAGATCCATACCGGTCACGCCGTCCCGGACGAGCTGGACCACTCGCTCGACCAACACCTTCACATGCGCTCTCTCCTCTGGGATCACTGTCAATGCGGAGGGCTTCTCGACCCGAGCCATGGAGAAGGCAGGGAGCCCGGTCGACTGACCTGGAGTCGGCTGGTCTTTACAATAAAACCAGGTCGACTGCCAACCCCGGACCGACTTGGGAAGGATCATGGCTGGGGAAGTGCTTTTATTCCTCATATGAATCCCAAGACTCCCGCACATTTGAATTCCTTCTTGACCGACTAAGAACGCCAAGTGAAAATGTGCCTAAAAAGACCCCAGTGTGGCCTACAACCTAAGAAGTTCTCGCACATGGATACGTAGGCGGCAAGATATACGCTGGAGTTGGGATTGAAATGGTGAAGTTCTGCTCCAAAGAAGTTTAGGAATCCCCGGAAGAAAGGATGGGGAGGCAGACAAAATCCACGGTCAACATGAGTGGCGAGGAGAACGCACTCACCATCGCACGGATGCAGTTCGGTCTCTCCTTCTGAGAGCCGCGCCGATTCATGGGGAATCAGCCCCCCCTCGACTAGATCATCGGTGTCATCTTGGCTGATCGTAGACCGGATCCAGTCGCCCTGGATCCAGCCGCGCGGTAGGCCGGATCTCAACGAGGATCCACCCCGGTTGGACCTCTTTCCCTTCGCCTTCGCCGTCGCCTTCTTTGCACGCTCTAAGGCCACCGTCTTCTCCTTCCCCATGGTCGCAGGTGAAGCTCGAATGGAGCAGCGGCACTGAGGGCGAAGATGGAGATGGCGGAGAAAGCAGAGGAGAAAGGAAGAAAATGGAGGAACGATGTGTGCAAAATCCAATCTGGCACCTTATATGGGGCCGCTTCCGAGTGGCTGACCTGTGGGGCCAGAGAATCCAATCAAATCCCGCAACAGTCGCGGGCGAGGTACGTGGCGAAAAAGGTGCCGCGGTGATTGAGGCGACCTCGCCTCATCCCATCCGATTACTGCAGACTTCTCCGTCTCGCACGCTTCCCCAAATACAAAATCCCATGATATCCGCGCACAGCAAGGCAACCTGTCAGGCGGAATTTCTCTTCCATATCGGCACTCAGAGCATTGCAGCAAAAGTTCACTCGGCAGAAACCAAGAATGGATCAAGGCGACTGAGAAGAAGTTGGGATCATCATAATTGTTCGGTTGATCGCGAATAAGACGCTCCTGAAGCACGAAAATTGAATCGGAAGAATTCTCAACTCCTTCCCACTCAAGCCCCGAACCATTTGAGGGCTAATGATGAAGCTATGTACCTAGGGTAGGGTCATAGGTCTGACCTAGACGCCCTCCCCAAGGTCATCGCCCTAAAGCCAGAAGTATTCGAAGGGTACCATCATCCACTCGACTAAAGACATTCCACTCGGAAGAATCAATGACACTCGACCTTCACAGAAGCCACTCGACGTACAAAAGATCTAAAGCCACTCTACACAACAACGTCGGGCGTTTACTCATAGACTTAATTGTCATTTATATCACTTAATTGCTAGCGTTACTAGTAACGCTCCGCTCTTAATGTACATTGAACCCTATGTAATGGAGGGGAGCTAGGGTCCTGGCGCACTCTATATAAGCCACCTCCCCCCTCTGGGACAAGGGTTTGCATCCTTTGTAAACACACACATATACACAATCCAGTCGACCGCCTCCGGGCACCGAGATGTAGAGCTGTTACTTCCTCCGTGAAGGGCCTGAACTCGTAAAATCGTGTGTACAACTACTCCATAGCTAGGATCTTGCCTCCTCATACCTACCCCCCATTCTACTATCAGTCTTAGATCCACGACAGTTAGCGCTTGAAGGTATATCTTTAGCTTGCAATCGAATCTTTAAGTTCTTGTTTTATCACTAGTTTAGTTTATAAAAGAAAACTACAAAAAATGGAATTGAGTTTGCCTCATACGCTTCATCTTTTTAATATCTTTCGTGAGAATGATGGAAAGGAAAATTGTGCTCAAGTGCTAGAAGAAGTCTATAGAATGTTTGGCACTAAATCTTTGAATGAGCATGATTGCAATATTATTAGTATGAACTCTTTGAATATCCATAGTACTAATGATGATTGCACTAGTTATGATGAAAATATCTCTTATAAGCATGTCAATTTTTGTGGAGTGCATAGAGTTTACTAGTACACATCAAATAGGGAAGATAGAATTTGCAAGAGGCATAAGTATTTGGAAACTAAATGGTTGCAAGAAAGGCTAGATGTTTGTGCTGAAAATTTAAAATTTCTTCACCATACTTGTGAACTTTGCAATGAACATGGTCATTTAAATCTCAAATGCAAATTGTTTCATGAGCGTATCGTGTCTAAAAATTGTGATGATTTGATTTCCCATGCACATAATAATGAACTTAGTTTGCTTTTGGGTTATGAAGAAATGAAACGTATAACTAAGCATATTCTAGAATATAACCTTGAGAAATTCCTCGATATTGATCTAGAAGAAATTTTTATGTATTATGCAGTGAATTGCATTGAAAATCCTTATATTGCCAATTACATAAAGAAAACAAAACAAATAGAGGATGAAGAGAATACTAATGAAAGGGAAGAGACTTCCCAATATGCTCCTATTATTTCTTATGATGAATCAGGTAACGAGGAGGAGCCTTCTATTCAACCAGTCTCATTAATAAGGAGCTCCAAAAAGAGGATTGAACCCACACATGATGTGAAGAAGAAAAAGAAAATACGGAGAAGTAAAGGTAGAAAGGTATCTATCCCAAATGATGTTGCTCCTATTTCTCATTGTTATGATGATAATTGCTATACTATTGGTGCTATCCATACTATTAATGATGAGAGTGATTATGCTTATGATATGAAAAGGCCCAAGCTTGGGGATGCTATGTTTCATGAAGATGATGTTTTTGAGAACATATTTGCTGCAATTAATGTTTGTCCCAATCTTGGGGATGCTACGTTTAATGAAGATGATATTTTTAGTCTCTCAAGTTTTGATATGCAAATTTATAATGATGATAGCATGCCTCCTACTTATGATGATTATATTGATGAAAGTGGGTTTGGAAGAGTGTCAACTTTAGGAAGTAATGATCCCACTATTTTGGAGGATGTTGAATCTTATTATGATAATTATGAAAGTGGATTTGGAGAGGTCATGACTTTATTTAGTGATGATTCCACTATCTTGGAAGAGGTTTCAATGGATTATGATGAGAACAAAGTTGCTATTTATGATAATTATTGTGATGATACATATGCTATAAAAGTAGTGATGATTATATTTATAAAACTTGTCATGATTAAGATTACCCTTTTTCTGAACATTACTCTTTTAAAGTGGAAACAATTTATAGTATTCGAGTCTCTTATGATACTCCCACTATTTCGATTGAGAAGAATTTTGCTTATGTAGAGAGTAGTAAATTTTCTATGCTTGTAGATCATGAAAAGAATGCTTTAGGTGCTGGTTATATTGTTGAATTCATTCATGATGATACTGAAAATTATTATGAGGGAGGAATATATGCTTGTAGGAATTGCAATAATATCAAGTTTCCTCTCTATGTGCTTAAAGTTTTGAAGTTATGCTTGTTTTGCCTTCCTGTGCTAGTTGATTATTGTTCCTATAAGTTGTTTGCTCACAAAATCCCTATGCATAGGGAGTGGGTTAGACTTAAATTTGCTAGTCATATTCTTCATGATGCTCTCTTTATGTTTTAATTCTTATCTTTTATGTAAGCATCATTGAAATCATCATGCATAGCTAGGGGCGTTAAACGATAGCGCTTGTTGGGAAGCAACCCAATTTTATTTTTGCTCCTTGCTTTTTGTTCCTATTTATTAATAAATTAATCGTCTATCCTATGTTATGATTGTGTTTTTAGTTTTAATTAGTGTTTGTGCCAAGTAAATCCTTTAGGATCTTCTTGGGTGATTGTTATTTGATCTTGCTGTAAAAAATAGAAAGTATGCGCTCACGAGAATAATTTTCATTTTTTACCAGAGAGTGACAAAATACCAATTCCACTTGCAGTAGATGAAAAAACAAATTGCCTAGGATTTCTTAATTGCTCAGGATTTTTGGAGTTACAGAAGTATTCGAAACCTACAGATTACTACACACTGTTCTGTTTTTGACAGATTCTGTTCTCTATGTGTTGTTTGCTTATTTTGATGAATCTATGAGTAGTGTCGGAGGGTATGAACCATAGAGAAGTTGGAATACAGTAGATATTACACCTATATGAATTTATAATGAGTTCACAACAGTACTTAAGTGGTGATTTATTTTCTTATACTAACGGAGCTTACGAGTTTTCTGTTAAGTTTTGTGTTGTGAAGTTTTTATGTTTTGGGTGAAGATTCGATGGACTAAGGAATAAGGAGTGGCAAAAGCCTAAGCTTGGGGATTCCCAAGGCACCCCAAGGTAAAATCCAAGGACACCAAAAATCCTAAGCTTGGGGATGCCCCGGAAGGCATCCCCTCTTTCGTCTTCGTTCATCGGTAACTTTACTTGGAGCTATATTTTTATTCACCACATGATATGTGTTTTGCTTGGAGCGTCATTTTATTTTCATTTGTTTTGCTTGCTGTCTGAATAAAATACCAAGATCTGAAATTATTAAATGTTAGAGAGTCTTTACATAGTTGCATAATTATTTGACCACTCATTTATCTTCACTTATATTTTTCGAAGTAGTTTGTCATTGCTCTAGTGCTTCACTTATATCCTTTTAGAGCACGGTGGTGGTTTTATTTTATAGAAATAATTGATCTCTCATGCTTCACTTATATTATTTTGAGATTCCTTTAGAACAACATGGTAATTTGCTTTTGATATAATAAAAAACTTTCATATAAGTGCACTGAATACTAAGAGAAGTTTGATACTTGATGATTGTTTTGACATATGGAGATAGTGATATTAAAGTTGTGCTAGTTGAGTAGTTGTGAATTTGAGGAATACTTGTGTTGAAGTTTGCAAGTCCCGTAGCATGCACATATGGTAAACATTGTGTAACAAATTTGAAACATGAGGTGTTATTTGATTGTCTTCCTTATGAGTGGCGATCGGGGACGAGCGATGGTCTTTTCCTACCAATCTATCCCCCTAGGAGCATGCGTGTAATGCTTGGTTTTTGATGACTTGTAGATTTTTGCAATAAGTATGTGAGTTCTTTATGACTAATGTTGAGTCCATGGATTATACGCACTCTCACCCTTCCATCGTTGCTAGCCTCTTCGGTACCGTGCATTTCCCTTTCTCACCTTGAGAGTTGGTGCAAACTTCGCCAGTGCATCCAAACCCTGTGATATGATACGCTCTATCACACATAAGACTCCTTATATCTTCCTCAAAACAGCCACCACACCTACCTATTATGGCATTTCCATAGCCATTCCGAGATATATTGCCATGCAACTTTCCATCGTTCTGTTTATTATGACACGCATCATCATTGTCATATTGCCTTGCATGATCATGTAGTTGACATCGTATTTGTGGCAAAGCCACCGTTCATAGTTCTTTCATACATGTCACTCATGAGTCATTGCACATCCCGGTACACCGCCGAAGGCATTCATATAGAGTCATACTTTGTTCTAGTATCGAGTTGTAATCTTTGAGTTGTAAATAAATAGAAGTGTGATGATCATCATTAATAGAGCATTGTCCCAAGAAAAAGGAGAAAGGCCAAATAAAAAAAGGGAGGCCCCAAAAAAAGAAAATAAAAAGGGGCAATGCTACTATCCTTTTTCCACACTTGTGCTTCAAAGTAGCACCATGATCTTTATGATAGAGAGTCTCTTGTTTTGTCACTTTCATATACTAGTGGGAATTTTTCATTATAGAACTTGGCTTGTATATTCCAGCAATGGGCCTCCTCAAGTGCCCTAGGTCTTCGTGAGCAAGCAAGTTGGATGCACACCCACTTAGTTTCTTTTGTTGAGCTTCCATACATTTATAGCTCTAGTGCATCCGTTGCATGGCAATCCCTACTCCTTGCATTGACATCAATTGATGGGCATCTCCCTAGCCCATTGATTAGCCGCGTCGATGTGAGACTTTCTTCTTTTTGTCTTCTCCACATAACCCCCTCATTAATATTCTATTCCACCCATAGTGCTATATCCATGGCTCACGCTCATGTATTACGTGAAAGTTGAAAAAAGTTTGAGATTAATAAAGTATGAAACAATTGCTTGGCTTGTCATTGGGCTTGTGCATGATGAGAGCATTCTTGTGTGACAAAAATGGAGCATCACCAAACTATATGATTTTGTAGGGATGAACTTTCTTTGGCCATGTTATTTTGAGAAGACATGATTGCTTAGTTAGTATGCTTGAAGTATTATTATTTTTATGTCAATATTAAACTTTTGTCTTGAATCTTATGGATCTGAACATTCATGCCACAATAAAGAAGATTACATTGATAATTATGTTAGGTAGCATTCCACATCAAAAATTCTGTGTTTATCATTTACCTACTCGAGGACGAGCAGGAATTAAGCTTGGGGATGCTTGATACGTCTCCAACGTATCTACAATTTTTGATTGTTCCATGCTATTATAGTATCTGTTTTGGATGTTTATGGGCTTTATTAAACACTTTTATATATTTTTGGGACTAACCTATTAACCCAGAGCCCAGTGCCAGTTTTTGTTTTTTCCCTTGTTTCAGTGTTTCGCAGAAAAGGAATATCAAACGGAATGAAACCTTCGGGAGCGTGATTTTTGGAACGAACGTGATCCCGGAGACTTGGAGTTGAAGTCAAGGAAGCTTCGAGGTGGCCACGACGCAGGGAGGCGTGCCTGCCCCCTGGGCGCGCCCCCTCCCTCGTGGCCCCCTCGTGGCTCCCCTGACCGACTTCTTTCGCCTATATATATCCATATACCCTAAAAACATTGGGGAGCAGAATAGATCGGGAGTTCCGCCGGCAGAAACCTTCGTAGCCACCGAAAACCAATCTAGACCCATTGTGGCACCCTGCCGGAGGGGGGAATCCCTCTCCGGTGGCCATCTTCATCATCCCGGCGCTCTCCATGACGAGGAGGGAGTAGTCCACCCTCGGGGCTGAGGGTATGTACCAGTAGCTATGTGTTTGTTCTTGTCGGTGTTCTGGGAACGGGGGTCCCCAGACTTGTGTGCCTGCAGCCCGCGGCGTGGCGGAGCCAGCAGGCCGTACGGCCCATCTTCATCAACAAAGCATCCAAGACCCTCGCGAGGGTCCAAACCTCCCGAGGCGGACGATGCAAGACCACCTCCCGAGCGGCCTAGTCAGGCAGGCTCACGAGGGGCGGAGATATCAAGGCGGGGCGAACCTCACGAGGCTCTCGTGATGTGAGCCATGATGATCGACACCAGGCGGGCGCCAGGTGGGCACCAGCGCGCGCAGCATCCTTGTTTCCTCTTTGGTGCAAAGGAGGCAAGCGCAGCCGCGGAGTACCGAGGCATCAGGCAAAGGTTGCCATTTCGGTGCAACAAGACCAAGACCATGGAATGCAAGACGGAGCTCATCGTGGAGCCCAAGATGGCGTCACCCCAGAGCTTTTCGCAGGCGAAGACCGCTTTTGTCAGGATAGCTTGTACTAGCTATCCCCCTTAAAATTAGCCCGCCATTGTTGGCTCCCTTCCCGCTCAATATTTGGGAAGAGGACCAGGGCCTCTATAAATAGGACTAGCCACCATAGTAGAGGCATCGGATCTTATCTTGGGGGAATCTACACACCTCAAGTTCAAACGCACAAGAACACCTCAACCTCAGGAGGCTGTTCTTCCCCTTGTATTGTTCATCATCAGCCCAAGAGGCAATCCACCACCACCACACTGGAGTAGGGTATTACACCACAATGGTGGCCTGAACCAGTATAAACCCCGTGTCTTTCTGTGTTGTGAGTTCGACGAGTTCGTCCACAAGATCTTAGCGAGCTAGAGAGTCGATCGATAGGAGGGAAAGACTTCGCGCGCACCCCAGTGTTTGAACCTTAAGGGTTAGCCAGAACCCCACATCCGACATTTGGCGTGCCAGGTAGGGGTGCGCCGGAGCTCCTCTCCACCAACCTGCACCCCGTGCCGACGCACTTTCGCTCCCATGGCAGGTGCCCCGCCACCCACCTCCGCGACCGACACCAGCAAAACGGAGTCTGGGTACAGAGCCCTGGCCCCTGCCCTGCGGCAAGTGCAGTGGCCAACCAAGTTCAAGCCGGAGATGCCGCCGTGTTACGACAGCGCGGCAGACCCGGCGCCGTTCCTGCTGGCGTACGAGGAGGCCGTCCTCGAAGCCGGGGGCGACGACAAGATCATGGCCAACTAGTTCCCCATGGCCCTCGCCGGCGAGCCGCACGCGTGGCTGCTCAACCTCCCGGGATCCACGATGGCATCCTGGGGGGAACTCCGCGACCTCTTCACCGCGCGCTATGCGGCACCGGCGCACCACGTAGTCACAGCACTGCTAGGTGGCTCTCAAGCACCACCTTCAGATCGCCACGTCAAACCTTTCTTCCGTCAGATTGGGACAGCCACCAGGCGCCCGGGTGTTCCGCTGGGTTGGGCCGCGCTGGAGGCCGACCTCACCTTCGGCTCGGAAGACCACCCCGACTCCACCGCCGGCTCCGGGGTGCTCCCGATGCTCTGCATGCCCACCATCTGCAATGTGGTCGTTACCAAGACCCTCGTCGATGGTGGCGCCGGCCTCAACTTGCTCTCCGTAGAAACCTTCAGCCTTCTTCATGTGTCGCTCGAGCGGCTCGGCCTCAGCAAGCCCTTCGTGGGCGTGGGTGGTGGAGCTGCCCACTCTCTGGGGCAGATCCGCCTCCCTGTCACCTTTGGCACGCAAGACAACTACCGCACCGAGCTGGTGGACTTTGACATCGCCCACATCGGTCTCCCGTACAACACCATCCTTGGGTACCCGGCTCTCGCTCAGTTCATGGCGGCGACTCACCCGGCCTACAACCTCATGAAGATGCCAGGGAGCAAGGGCGTCCTCACCATCAAGGGGGACACTAAGGAGGCCGTGATGGCGCTCAGGCTCGCCTTCAAGACCGCGGCAGCGGCACAGCCAGCTAGCGTCGGTGCGCCCGAGGCCAAGGAGACCGCGCCCACCAAGAAAAAAGCAGTTGTTCACCCAAGACAAGGAGGAGACCAAGCAGGTGCCAGTCAACGAGGACGGGTCTTCAGGAGCCACCTTCACCATAGGAACCGGCCTTGACCCAGGATAAGAAGAAGATTTGGTGAGGTTTTTGCACACGAACAAGGAGATATTCGCGTGGGAGCCCAATCAACTGGTAGGGGTCCCGAGAGAGGTAATCCAGCATCATCTAAGGGTGTGCCCCAACGTACGCCCCGTGAAGCAGCAAGCAAGATGACAGTCCACTGAGAAGCAGGCCTTCATCGTCCAAGAGACATGCAAGCTGGAGGTGGCAGGTACCATCCGAGAAGTTCGATACCCCGAATTGCTGGCGAACCCCGTCGTAGTACCGAAGAAAGGTGGGAAGGAACGGATGTGCGTCGACTTCACCAACCTCAACAAAGCCTGCCCCCAAGATCCGTTCCCCCTTCTGCGCATCGATCGAATCGTCGACTCCACCGCCGAGTGCGATTTGTTGTGTTTCCTAGATGCGTTCTCTGGATACCATCAGATCAATATGGTGGTGGAGGATGTGGAGAAGACGGCCTTCTTGACACCATGTGGGGTGTACTGCTACACCTGCATGCCTTTTGGCCTTCGCAACGCGGGCGCAACCTTTCAGCGGCTGATGCACATCGTCTTGGGGTGGCAGCTCGGCAGGAACATAGAGGCCTACGTTGATGACATAGTGGTCAAATCTCACGAGGCGAGGACGTTGATTCGAGACTTGGAGGAGACCTTTGAGAGTTTGTGCCGAGTGAACTTGAGGCTTAACCCAGAGAAGTGCGTGTTTGGCATCCCCTCTGGCAAGCTGCTAGGGTTTCTCGTATCCCACAGAGGGATCAAGGCGAACCCGGAGAAGATCAAGGCCATCGAAGACATGAGCCCACCACAGACCCTCAAGGAGATGCAAAAGTTGGCAAGACGGGTGACCGCTTACGACGTTTCATCTCTAAGCTAGGCGAGCGCGCCTTACCCTTCTTTAAGCTCATGAAGAAGAAAGGCCCCTTCGAGTGGACCCCGGAGGCCGACCGGGCCTTCCAAGACCTCACGAAATACCGCACCAGCCCCCCGGTGATGGTGGCGCCACGGCCTCTCGAGCCTCTGGTACTCTACCTCGCCGCCACCCCGTACTCCGCCAGTGCGGCACTGGTGGTGGTTCGGGAGGAGCGCAAAGACAAGGGTGTGCCGCGCCAAGCCGGGGCTGATGCAGCGCAGGGTCAGGAAGGCACACTGGAGCCACCAGTGGCGGAAGATCAAGCTCGACAAGGCAACATCGCGGAAACTCCTAAGGATGGCCAAGTCTCAGGAAACCCTCCACCCCAGGATACGCCACAATCTCCGCAAGACCCGAGCCTCAACAGTGTGCCAGCCCTCGCCGAGCACCCGGTGTACTTCATCAGTAGCGTACTGCGGGACGCAAGGGCATGCTACCCCATGCCGCAAAAGCTCCTGCTCGCACTCTTGGTGGCCTCACGCAAGCTGTGGCACTACTTCTAGGGGCACCCCATCAAGGTCGTCTCATCTTACCCATTGCAGAGGGTACTCAGGAGCCCAAACTCAGCCGAAAGGGTCGCTGAATGGAACATCGAGCTGCAAGCATTCCAGCTGGAGTTCAGCACCACCAGGGTCATCAAGGGAGCCGTGCTCGCCAATTTTGTGGCAGAATGGACATATGCCCCGGCTCTTGAGGAAGGAGAAGACCGGTCCACCTCCCCAGGAAGTGAGGCACCTGACGGCTGGGTCATGTATTTTGATGGCGCCTTTGCGCACTAGGGCGTGGGGGCTGGAGCAGTGCTCATCTCGCCCACTCAGGACAAGCTTTACTACGCCGTGCAACTTTGCTTCCAGCACGGCGAGAAGGTCTCCCACAATATCGCAGAATACGAAGGCCTCATAGCCGGCCTAAAGGTTGCAGCGGCTCTGGGGGTGAGGCGCCTTACCGTCAAGGGCGACTCACAGCTCCTCGTCAACTTCTCCAACAAAGTGTATGAGCCAAAGGACGAGCACATGGAGGCCTACCTTGCGGAGGTGCGCAAAATGGAAAAGCAATTCTCAGGCTTGGAGCTGCAGCACGTGCCCCGGGGCACCAACAAGGAAGCCGACGACATCGCCAAGAGAGCATCCAAGCGGCAACCGCAAGAGCCCGGCGTCTTCGAAGAGCGGCTCTTCAAGCCGTCAGCTACGCCACCTCTTTCAAGCACGACTCAGCCTCGGGAGGAGCTCCGACAGCCCCCGGCCACGGGATCCCCAGCTTGCGGCCCAACCTCAGGAGCTCGGCTACTATTGGCACTCGAGCCCCAGGAGGAGTGCTGGACCAAGGAGTTCAAGGAGTACCTAATGCACGGGACACTGCCGGAGAAGGAAGAAGATGCGGAGCGCGTGGCCCGATAGGCCACGGCATACTGCATTCAAGACGGTGAGTTGTACAGGAAACGGCCGAACAATGTCACGCTGCATTGCATCTCCAGCGATCAAGGGAGGGAGCTGCTGATTGACATACACGGCGGGGACTGTGGATATCACTCATCATCATGGACCCTCGTCGGCAAGGCCTTTCGCAGCGGATTCTATTGGCCCACAGCACTCAACGACGCAGCCGAGCTGGTGAAGTCCTGCGAAGCATGCCAATTCCACGCCAAGCAAATCCATCAGCCTGCTCAGGGCCTCCAAACCATCCCGCTCACGTGGCCGTTCATGGTCTGGGGGCTAGACATCCTAGGCCCGTTCCCACAAGCGTCAGGGGGCTACCGTTATCTCTATGTCGCCATCGACAAGTTCACCAAGTGGGCGGAAGTGGAAGCCGTCCGAACCATTCCAGCCGGCTCTGCTGTCAAGTTCATCAAGGGCCTCGTGAGCTGCTTCGGGGTCCCCAATCGCATCATCACAGATAACGGCTCGTAGTTTACTAGTAACCTCTTTAAAACCTACTGTGCTAACTTTGGAACATAGATCTGCTACGCTTTGGTGGCCCACCCCAGGAGCAATGGTCAGGCTGAGCGTGCCAACGCTGAGGTCCTAAGGGGCCTCAAGACCAGGACCTTCAAGAAGAAGTTGGAGGCCTGCAGCAGGGGCTGGCACGACAAGCTCCAGTCTATGTTGTGGTCCATCCGCACCACCGCTACCAAGCCAACGGGCGAGACTCCGTTCTTCCTCGTCTACGGAGCTGAAGCAGTCCTCCCGCACGAGGTCAAGCATCACTCCGCGCGGGTTCTGGCGTTCGATGAAACATAGCAGGACGCCATGCGGGGGATGGATCTCGTGCTGGGGGAGGAACGTCGTCGTGAAGCTGCATTAAGGGTGGCAAGGTACCAGCAAGCACTGCGGCATTACCACTGCCGCAACATTCGCTCCAGGACACTCGAGACGGGTGACCTGGTCCTGAGGCGGGTCCTCTCCAGGGAAGGGTTGCACAAGCTCTCACCCATGTGGGAGGGCCCGTTCAGGGTCGTCCACATCTCCAGGCCTGGCGCCGTGCGCCTGGAGACGCAAGAGGGGACACCTATCCAAAACACTTGGAACATCCAGCACCTCCGGAAGTTCTACCCATGAAGCAAGGCCCAGAGCCTGTGAAGCAAGGCCCAGAGCCTATGAAGCAAGGCCCAGAGCCTGTGAAGTAAGGCCCAGAGCCTGTGAAGAAAGGTCCAATGCATGTGAAGAAGGCCCGGTGCCTGTGAAGAATCGCCACCCGTGACACTCTCACGTAATAATGAGTTGGAGTTGTACATGCCTCGGAGTCTCAGGAGCGTCGGCCTCAGGCCCTGGGGCTCCCTCCCACGCCTAGTGAACAGCACTTAGCTCTGCGCTGGTGAGAAGACTTGAAGACTAGATTAGGTGCCGGACGCGGCTTTTCATTTGCTTTCCGCAGTTGGCTCGTTTCTCCTTAATCAAAGTTTGCTATTGGCATTCCTTGTTGATTTGGTTCCTTCGCCTTTTACCGCATTTTCGGCTCTGGTTTGCTCATGATCTCTCTCTCGCATACTTGCGAGGGGGCTAGGCAGGTGCCCTCACGAGCATTTTTCTTCTCTCTGCCTTCTCGCGAGTCACCCTCGCTCGAGCCTGAAAGCTGGCACATCTCTCCTAATCCGGCCCCTCGGGTACCGCGATACAAAGCGCCAAGTCAAGGTTTGGGTGAACGGCAAATCCTCTAGCGCACCCCCTAACGAATTTTTTGCAGTTTCTGAGCAAACGCAGACATCTCGTGAAGGAAAGGGCATCCCAAACGCGCCAGGTTAGGTTATCTTTGTGCAAAATAACAACACGACATGGGAATAACACGCATGTTGCATTAACCAGGAACCACAGTTTGATACACGCCCCACTGGGCCCATACTGGTTTCATTTTCTGATGCGGGGAAAAAGAGGGAAAAGCTAAACAAAACGGCGTTTCAGCAATCCGCGGAGGCAGGCCCTTAGCGATGCCCCGAGCCTAGCCAGATCCCTCCTCGCGCTTCACGAAGGCACGGCGACAAGATGACCCGCTGCCTCCTTTGAAGCGGGCGTGGCGGCGCGGGGGCTGGTCGTAGCCACCGCGTATGGAGCTGTCACTGGAGGAAGAGCCGCCGTAGCTGGAAGAGACGCGGTCGCCGCCAAGGGCAGGCTCGCCCTCATCCTCGTTGCGACCGTCACCAAGGCCAAGCACCTCCTCACCGTCGTTCGTCTCGGGGCAGCACCCAACGCGGCGACCATCTTCCCCGAACACCCTCACATAGAGGGTCGACCCACCGTCATACTTGAAGTGGAGCGTGCATCGTCTGCCCAGGCCGCACGCGCGGGCGAACGTCTGCCAGCCTTGGGCTAGGGCTATGTTGCCCGCGGCGGAAGTCTCAACCGCGACCCAGGAGGCCTTGCTGCAGCAACCATCCGCCTCCAACCAGAGCCCGCCTGGACCAGGGGCCGGCAGTTCATCGACAAGGAAACGCGGAAGCTGGAGCCAGTTGCCGGCCGGGTTCTCCGACCAGACAACGAACTCCGGCGACACCTCCGCTGAATGGAAGTGCGGACGGGGAGGTCGCACCACCATCGTGCACCTCCCCTTGGCATCTGGACCGCCATGGTTGGGACGGTCCCCTCCGCGTGCCACGGCGGGGGTCGCAGCGTGCTTGCGCGGATGGCCGCGGCCGCGCTTGGGCGCCGGGGAACCGGGGCCCTCGCGAGGGGCCTTCCCCTTCTCGGCGACAGAGAACTTCCTTCGTGGCGCCATCGGAGGCACTGCAAGCAATGAAGCAAAGAAGAAGCGAGCAAGCGAGGAAGAGATGGGCGACAGGGGCTCCGCCCCCCTCCCCATTTATAGCAAGAGAAGGCCAACCGGCGTCTCCCACGATCGCAGGTAATGATGGTTTCCCTTGCATGTCGCAGGGACTTGTCAAGTCATGCAGTCGTCGAGGAAGAGTGGGGAAGTGGAGACGCCCACGTCTAATCAACCGCCACGCATCGATCGAGGCCGCATGCTTTTGGGGCCCGCGGTGCTCCGAACTTGACCCTTGGCTTCGCCGCGAAGCCAAGCCCAAGCGCACCTTGGGCCCGGGGCCTACTATCGGCGTTCTGGGAACGGGGGTCCCCAGACTTGCCTGCCTGCGGCCCGCGGCGTGGCGGAGCTAGTAGGCCGTACGACCCATCTTCATTAACAAAGCATCCAAGACCCTCGCGAGGCGGACGACACAAGACCTCCTCCCGAGCGGCCTAGTCAGGCAGGCTCGTGAGGGGCGGAGATATCAAGGCGGGGCGAACCTCACGAGGCTCTCGTGACGTGAGCCATGACGATCGACACCAGGCAGGCGCCAGCGCGTGCAGCATCCTTGTTTCCTCTTCGATGCAAAGGAGGCAAGCGCAGCCCTGGAGTACCGAGGCATCAGGCAAAGGTTGCCATTTCGGTGCAACAAGACCAAGACCATGGACTGCAGGACGGAGGTCATTATGGAGCCCAAGACGGCGTCACACCAGAGCTTTTCGCAGGTGAAGACCGCTTTTGTTAGGATAGCTTGTACTAGTTGTCCCCCTTCAAATTAGCCCGCCATTGTTGGCTCCCTTCCCGCTCAATATTTGGGAAGAGGATCAGGGCCTCTATAAATAGGACTAGCCACCATAGTAGAGGCATCGGATCTTAGCTTGAGGGAATCTACACACCTCAAGTTCAAACGCACAAGAACACCTCAACCTCAGGAGGCTGTTCTTCCCCTTGTATTGTTCATCATCAGCCCAAGAGGCAATCCACCACCACCACACTGGAGTAGGGTATTACACCACAACGGTGGCCTAAACCAGTATAAACCCCATGTCTTTCTGTGTTGTGAGTTCGACGAGTTCATCCACAAGATCTTAGCGAGCTAGAGCGTCGATCGATAGGAGGGAAAGACTTCGAGCGCACCCCAATGTTCGAACCTTAAGGGTTGGCCGGAACCCCACATCCGACAGATCTCTCTCTCTCTCTCTCTCTCGTGTTCTTGAGGTGGAACGATCTTTATGTATCGCGAGCTTTGTTATTATATTTGGATCTTATGATGTTTCTCCCCCTCTACTCTCTTGTGAAGAATTGAGTTTTCCCTTTGAAGTTATCTTATCGGATTGACTCTTTAAGGATTTGAGAACACTTGATGTATGTCTCGCGTGTGATTATCTGTGGTGACAATGGATATCATGTGATCCACTTGATGTATGTTTTGGTGATCAACTTGCGAGTTCAGTGACCACGTGAACTTATGCATAGGGGTTGGCACACATTTTCATCTTGACTCTCCGGTAGAAATTTAGGGTACTCTTTGAAGTTCTTTGTGTTGGTTGAATAGATGAATCTGAGATTGTGTGATGCATATCATATAATCATACCCACTGATACTTGAGGTGACATTGGAGTATCTAGGTGACATTATGGTTTTGGTTGATTTGTATCTTAAGGTGTTATTCTAGTACGAACTCTATGATAGATCGAACGGAAAGAATAGCTTCGTGTTATTTTACTACGGACTCTTGAATAGATTGATCAGAAAGGATAACTTTGAGGTGGTTTCGTACCCTACCATAATCTCTTCATTTGTTCTCCGCTATTAGTGACTTTGGAGTGACTCTTTGTTGTATGTTGAGGGATAGTTATATGATCCAATTATGTTATTATTGTTGAGAGAACTTGCACTAGTGAAAGTATGAACCCTAGGCCTTGTTTCAACGCATTGCAATACCATTTGTGCTCACTTTTACCACTTGCTACCTTGCTGTTTTTTATATTTTCAGATTACAAAAACCTTTATCTACCATCCATATTGCACTTGTATCACCATCTCTTCGCCGAACTAGTGCACCTATACAATTTACCATTGTATTGGGTGTGTTGGGGACACAAGAGACTCTTTGTTATTTGGTTGCAGGGTTGTTTGAGAGAGACCATCTTCATCCTACGCCTCCCATGGATTGATAAACCTTAGGTCATCCACTTGAGGGAAATTTGCTACTGTCCTACAAACCTCTGCACTTGGAGGCCCAACAATGTCTACAAGAAGGTTGTGTAGTAGACATCAATCGGACACGGCCTAGTCGATTTAGATCATGTATCACTTAGATGACTAGAGGGATGTCTATCTGAGTGGGAGTTCATTAAATAATTTGATTAATTGAACTCATTATCATGAACATAGTCTAAATTGTCTTTGCAAATTATGTTGTGGATTAATAGCTCGCACTTTAGTTCCTTGTTTTAATGCGTTCCTACAGAAATACTAAGTTTAAAGATATTATAAGCAGTTGTGCGGACTAGGTCCGTAGTCTGAGGATTGTCCTCTGCTCCACAGAAGGCTTCCGTCCTTGATGCAACGCTCGGTGTGCCAACCCCTCTGGCGTCGTCTTTGGATGTTTTGAACATCGGACAGACACATTTTGATGACTACCTGATAGTTTAGTGCACCATGCTTTATGGCTTAGAGTCAAGGCTCCAAAAGCGTTTTGAACGCCATGGAACATATGAGATGTTCCAAGAGGTGGAATTGGTATTTCAGGCTCATGCCTGTGTTGAGAGGTTTGAGACCTCTAACAAGATCTTTGCCTACAAAATGGGGAGAATAGCTCAGCCAGTGAGCATGTGCTTAGAATGTCTAGGTACTTCAATCGCTTGAATCAAGTGGGAGTTAATCTTCCAGATAAGAGAGTGATTGACAAAGTTCTCTGGTCACTATCACCAAGCTACTAGAGTTTCGTGATGAACTATAACGTGCAAGGGAAGATGATCCTGGAGCTGTTCGTCGTGCTTAAGGCTGTAAAGGTAGAAATCAAGAAGGAGCATAAAAGTGTTGATGGTTAACAAGACCATTGGTTTCAAAGAAGGGCAAGGGCAAGAAGGGAAACTTCATGAATGGCAAGCCAGTTGCCGCTCCGGTGAAGAAACCCAAGAACCCCAACCCGAGACGAAGTGCTTCTATTAGGGGAACGGTCACTGGTAGCAGAACTGCCTCAAATACTTGGTAGATAAGAAGGTTGGCAACTTCAAGAAAAGTATATTTGATATATGTGTTATTGATGTGTGCCTTACTATTACTCCTAGTAGCACATGGGTATTATATACCGGTTCAGTTGCTAATATTGGTAACTTGAAACAAAAGCTACGGAATAAACGGAGACTAGCTAAGGGCGAGGTGACGATGTGTGTTGGAAGTGTTTCCAAAGATGATATGATCACCATCGCACGCTCCCTCTACATTCGGGATTAGTGTTGAACCCAGATAAATGTTGTTTGCATTGGTGTCTGTGTTGAGCATGAACATGATTAGATCATGTTTATTGCAATACAGTTATTCATTTATGTAAGAGAATAATGGTTATTCTGTTTACATGAATAATACCTTCTATGGTCATGCACCCAATGTGAATGGTTTATTGAATCTCGGTCGTAGTGGTACACATGGTCATAACATTGGCGCCAAAAGATGTAGAGTTGATAATGATAGTACCACTTTCTTGTGGCACTGCCGCTTAGGTCATATTGGTGTAAAGCGCATGAAGAACCTCCACGTCGATGGACTTTTGAAGTCACTTGATTTTGAATCACTTGACACATGCGAACCATGCCTCATTGGCAAGATGACTAAAACCCCGTTTTCTTTGTAACAATGGAAAGGGCAAGTGACTTGTTGGAAATCATACATGCTGATATGTGCGGTCCAATGAGTGTTGACGCATGCGGTGGATACCATTATTTTCTCACCTTCACCGATGCATTGAGTAGATATGTGTATATTTACTTAATGAAGCATAAGTCTGAAACGTTTGAAAAGTTCAAGCAATTTCAGAGTGAAGTTGAGAATCATCATAACAAGAAGATCAAGTTCCTATGGTCTGATCAAGGGGAGAGTATCTGAGTTATGTGTTTGGCAATCACTAAAGACAAGGTGGAATCGTTTCATAGTTGACGCCACCTGAAACACCATAGCGTAATGGTGTGTCCGAACGTCGTAATCGCACCCTATTGGATATGGTGCGATCTATGATGTCTCTTACCGATCTACCGCTATCATTTTAAATAGGGCATAAGTCCGTGGAGATCCCACCGTATGAACTATGGTTCGGCAAGAAACCTAAGTTGTTGTTTCTTAAGGTTTTAGGCTATGATGTTTATGTCGATAGGCTTCGGCCAGAAAAGCTCGAACCCAAAGCAGAAAATTGTGTCTTCGTAGAATACCCAAACAAGACGATTGGGTATACCTTCTATCTCAGATCTGAGGGCAAAGTGTTTGTCGCTAGGAACATGTCCTTTCTCGAGAAAGAGTTTCTCTCGAAAGAATTGAGTGGGAGGAAGATACAACTTGATGAGGTTGTTGAAGCTTTACTTCAACCAGAGAGTAGCGTGGCACAGAAATATGTTTCTGTGGCA
Source organism: Triticum aestivum (assembly GCF_018294505.1). Classification (NCBI taxonomy): domain Eukaryota; kingdom Viridiplantae; phylum Streptophyta; class Magnoliopsida; order Poales; family Poaceae; genus Triticum; species Triticum aestivum. The sequence goes on along the minus strand of NC_057797.1, from coordinate 181,403,679 downwards.
CCTACCTCAGTTGAAGAAAAAGCTAATGATGATGATCATGGAGCTTCAGATCAAGTTACTATCGAACCTCATAGGTCGACAAGGGTGTGTACAACTTCTGAGTGGTAACCCTGTCTTAAAGGTCATGTTGTTGGACAACGATGAACCTATGAGCTATGAAGAAGCGATGGTGGGCCCGTATTCCAAAAAATGGCTGGAAGCCATGAAATCCGAGATAGGATCCATGTGTGAGAACAAAGTACGAACTTTGGTGGACTTGCCCGATGATCGGCAAGCCATTGAGAATAAATGGATCTTTAAGATAGACACTGATGGTATTGTCACCATTTATGAAGCTCGACTTGTCTCAAAGAAGTTTCCGACAAGTTCAAGGAGTTAACTGTGATGAGACTTTCTCAATCACAGCGATGCTAAAGTCTGTTAGAATTATGTTAGCAATTGCTGCATTTTCATTTATGAAATCTGGCAGATGGATGTCAAAACAAAGTTTCCTTGACAGTTTCTGTGAGGAAAGGATGTATGTGATATAACCATAAGGTTTTTTTCAATCCTAAGGATGCTAAAAGGTATGCAAACTCCAGTGATCCTTCTATGGACTGGAGCAAGCATCTCGGAGTTGGAACATACGCTTTGATGAGGTGATCAAAGTTTTTGAGTTTATACAAAGTTTGCAAGAAACTTGTATTTGCAAGAAAGTGAGTGGGAGCACTATAACGCTTTTGATAAGTATATGTGGATGACATATTGTTGATCGGAAATGATGTAGAATTTCTGGAAAGCATAAAGGGTTGTTTGAATGAAGTTTTTCAAAGGAAGACCTTGGTAAAACTACTTACATATTAGGTATCAAGATCTATAGAGATAGATCAAGACGCCTGATAAGACTTCCACAGAGCACATACCTTGACATGATTTTGAAGGAGTTCAAAATGGATCAGTCAAAAAGGAGTTCTTGCCTGAGTTGTAAGGTGTGAAGTTAAGATTTGAAGCTCGACCATGGCAAAAGAAAGAGAAAAGATGAAAGTCGTCCCATATGCCTTAGCCATAGGCTCTATACGATATGCCATGTTGTGTACCGCGATGTGCCTTGCCACGAGTCTGACAAGGGGGTATAAGAGTGATCCAGGAGTGGATCACTGGACAGCGGTCAAAATTGTCCTTGGGAATAAGGAAATGTTTCTCGATTATGGAGGTGATGAAGACTTCGGCGTAAAGGGTTACGTCGATGCAAGCTTTAACACCTATCCGGATGACTCTGAGTAGCAAACTGGATACGTATAGTGGAGCAACCATTTGGAATAGCTCCAAGTGGAGCATAGTAGAAACATCTACAATATGAAATAGAGATTTGCGAAGAACACGCGGATCTGAATGTTGCTGACCCGTTGACTGAAACCTCTCTCGTAAGCATAACATGATCAAACCCTAGAACTCATTGAGTGTTAATCACATGGTGATGTGAACTAGATTATTGACTCTAGTAAACTCTTGGGTGTTAATCACATGGTGATGTGAACTACATTATTGACTCTAGTAAACTCTTTGGGTGTTAGTCACATGGCAATGTGAACTATGAGTGTTAATCACATGGTGATATGAACTAGATTATTGACTCTAGTGCAAGTGGGAGACTATTGGAAATATGCCCTAGAGGCAATAATAAAATGCTTATTATTATATTTCCTTGTTCATGATAATTATCTATTGTCCATGCTATAATTGTATTAATCGAAAACAGTAATACATGTGTGAATACATAGATCACAACATGTCCCTAGTGAGCCTCTAGTTGACTAGCTCGTTGATCAATAGATGGTTGTGGTTTCCTAACCATGGAAATTGGATGTTGTTGATAACGGGATCACATCATTAGGAGAATGATGTGATGGACAAGACCCAATCCTAAGCATAGCACAAGATCGTTTAGTTTGTTTGCTAAAGCTTTTCTAATGTCAAGTATCATTTCCTTAGACCATGAGATTGTGCAACTCCCGGATACCGTAGGAATGCTTTGGGTGTGCCAAACATCACAACGTAACTAGGTGGCTATAAAGGAGCATTACGGGTATATCCTAAAGTATCTATTGGGTTGGCACGAATCGAGATTGGGATTTGTCACTTCGTATGACGGGGAGGTATCTCTGGGCCCACTCGGTAATGCATCATCATAATGAGCTCAATGTGACTAAGGAGTTGGTCACGGGATCATGCATTACGGAACGAGTAAAGAGACTTGCCAGTAATGAGATTGAACGAGGTATGGGGATACCGATGATCGAATCTCAGGCAAGTAACATACCGATAGACAAAGGGAATTGCATACAGGATTGATTGAATCCCCAACATCGTGGTTCATCTGATGAGATCATCGTGGAACATGTGGGAGCCAATATGGGTATCCAGATCCCGCTATTGATTATTGGCCAGAGAGATGTCTCGGTCATGTCTGCATGGTTCCCGAACCCGTAGGGTCTACACACTTAAGGTTCAGTGACGCTAGAGTTGTTATGGGAAATTGTATTTGGTTATGAAGGTAGTTCGGAGTCCCGGATGAGATCTCGGAAGTCACGAGGAGTTCCAGAATGGTCCGGAGGTGAATATCGATATATTGGACGAAGGGTATTGGAGTGCGAAAGTGTCCCTGGGGTACCAGGCTATGGCCAGCATGACCGAAAGGTGTTTCGGGCTCCCCAACAAGTGTTACAGGGCATCATGGGCCAAGGGGAGGGGGAAAACCAGCCCACTAATGGGCTGTGCACCCCCACACCCTTTCCCATGTTACTTGGGGAGGTGGGGCGCCTCCACCTGGCTTGGGAGGCAAGCCTCCACCTTCTTGGCTTGGGGGGCAAGTCTCCCTAGGGTTTCCCTAGGGAGATCCAATCTGCCCTAGCAGCCGCCCTGAAAGATCATGGATGTCGCCTAGAGGGGGGTGAATAGGCGCTTTAAAATAATTACGGTTTAGGCTTTAACAAATGCGGAATAAACCTAGCGGTTAATTTGCCAAGCATAAAACCTAAAACAACTGGGCTCACCTATGTGCACCAACAACTTATGCTAAGCAAGATAAGCAACTATGTGATAGCAAGATATATGACAAGAAACAATAAGGCTATCACAAAGTAAAGTGCATAAGTAAAGGGCTCGGGTAAGAGATAACCGAGGCACGAGGAGACGACGATGTATCCCGAAGTTCACACCCTTGCGGATGCTAATCTCCGTTTGGAGCGGTGTGGAGGCATAATGCTCCCCAAGAAGCCACTAGGGCCACCGTAATCTCCTCATGCTCTCGCACAATGCAAGATGCCGTGATTCCACTAAGGGACCCTTGAGGGCGGTCACCGAACCCATACAAATGGCAACCCTTGGGGGAGGTCACCGAACCCGTACACTTTGGCAACCCTTGGGGGCGGTCACCGAAACCCGTCAAATTGCTCGGGGCGATCTCCACAACCTAATTAGAGACCTTGACACTTGCCCGGAGCTTTACACCACAATGATTGAGCTCTGAACACCAACAACCGTCTAGGGCGCCCAAGCACCCAAGAGGAACAAGCTCAAGGGTACCAAGCACCCAAGAGTAATAAGCTTCTCAACTTGTAACTTCCACGTATCACCATGGAGAACTCAAACCGATGCACCAAATGCAATGGCAAGGACACACGGAGTACCCAAGTCCTTCTCTCTCAAATCCCACCGAAGCAACTAATGCTAGGGAGGAAAATGAGAGGAAGAACAAGAAGGAGAACACCAAGAACTCCAAGATCTAGATCCAAGGGGTTCCCCTCACATAGAGGAGAAAGTGATTGGTGGAAATGTGGATCTAGATCTCCTCTCTCTTTTCCCTCAAAAACTAGCAAGAAACCATGGAGGGATTGAGAGTTAGCAAGCTCGAAGAAGGTCAACAATGGGGGAAGAACACGAGCTCGAAAGATAAGGTTCATTGGGGAAGAAGACCCCCTTTTATAGGTGGGGAAAAATCCAACCGTTACCCACCAACCAGCCCGCGGCCAGCGGTACTACCGCGCCTGGCCAGCGGTACTACCGCAAGGCCGCGCGGTACTACTGCTTGCATCCAAGTAGTACTACCGCACGGCTGTGCGGTACTACCGTACCGACCCACGGTACTGCCGCAACCCCAGCATAGAACCGATAAACAGACGCACAGGAGCTGGGGGCGGAACTTCCGCACGCGCGGTACTACCGCGCCCCCCATGCGGTACTACCGCGAGGCAAAAGTCCTAGCCAGGGGAAAAGGGAAATTTCCGTGCCTACTTTCGCAAAGAAATGGAAGTAGCAAAAACCCGACACAGTAGTACTGCCGAGGGGCGGTACTACTACCTGACCGCATAGCGCGGTACTACCGCACGGCGAAAGCGGTACTACCGCGGTAGGTGCGGATGTAAAAAATTACATCCGCTCCTACTACCGCAAAGGGGCGGCACTAGCCTGGTGGGCAGCGGTAGTGCGGCTCCAGGGGAGCGGTACTACCGTGGGCACCTGCGGTGCTACCGTGCCACTGCACGGTACTACCACTGATGCCTACAGTACTACCGCTTTCCTGGGAGCAGTACTACTGCAACCAACAACGGCAGCCACACAAGGGAGGCAAGAAAACGGAGGAAGCTCCAAGGAAGAAGGAGGGGAAAAGAAGGAGACGTGTACATGATGAATCCACCCAAACCTTTCCAACGCGGACCCTGACAAAACCACACTCAAGAGAACAAGAACTGCCATAACTTCTGCATATGAGCTCCGAATTGAGCAAACTCAAGCTTGATGGAAACAAGACGACGAGTAGCATCAAAACCTCCAACCGAAACCTCCAACCGAGAAGAACCGGCAAAACCTCCAACAACGAAAATAGGGGAGGTATGCCAACAAAATAGAGGAGTGAAACCTCCAACCGAGAAGAACCGGCAAAACCTCCAACAACGAAAACATCATAGAGTATGCAAGCGAACTCCGTTTTCGATGAACTCAAGCTTGTCATCAAGATGACAAAAAGCTCTAAGACTCTCAAAGAGAACCAAACAAGAACCAAGAAAGATGATGCAAGGATGCAATGGTTTGAGCTCTCAGCGAACGATACGATCAAGCTACTCATCGAGATCACCCCTTGATAGTACGGCAATCGATCCTATAACCCAGTCTCCCAACTACCATCATGAGACTGGTAAAATAGAAAACCTATCAAGGGCAAACCTTTGCCTTGCACATGGTCCACTTGATCTAGATGAAGACGATCTTGACTCCCTCAAGTTGGACCACCTTTCTTGATTGGGTTGACTTGATGAAGACTAGTTGATTGCTCCCCCATACTCCACTATGGGTGAGCCACTCTTCCGCACATCTTCACAAGTCCATTGTCACCACAAAGGACGACAAGCTTCAAGCATTTGATCTCTTCGTGATGCTCCACTTGAACTTGCACACCGCAACCTAACCCCATAAAGAACCCTCACAAAGACCATGGGTTAGTACACGAAGCGTAATTGACAATGCTTACCATACCATGGGATCACTTGATCCCTCTCGGTACATCTTCTACGCTTTGTGGGTTGGTCAACTTGATTCACTCTTTGACTTAGTCTTGATCAACCTCTCACAAGATCAATCTTTAGGTAATTCCTTGAATAGCACCTTGGTCGACACAAACTCTCCTTGAAACCAACACATGTACTCCAAGAAAAGCCTATGGACAAAAACCTTCAAATATAACTCAAGGCAACCATTAGTCCATAGAGATTGTCATTATATAATCTCCCAAAGGTTTTGACCACCGTACCACGCAAATATCTCCTGTCTTTGTTTTGAGCTGTTTTTTTGACAGATCTAGATCACCATGACATCTTCAAGCGCCCCCAAGGACAAGTTTTTCGAGAGGGTCATCAACCCCTACCTCGCGGAGGTGCTGCAACACCCTCAAACTATTGAGTTGCGTGAGGGGGTGCTGCACATCCACAATGTTGAGGGACCAAGGAGGACCGGAAGCGTGGAGACAAGACTTGAAGCAATGGAGCAACAAGTTTTCAAGTGCCAGGGGATGGTGGAACGCGGACTCGACGCCAACCACATGATGATCGTGGAGTTCACCAACAATCACAAGCTGGATGCCAAAGACATTGGGGAGACCATCTTCAAGCTTCATGAGAAAATCGAGCACCTCCAAGCCCAGATCTATGACCTGCAAAACCAAAACTGTGAGTATGAATATAGATTCAAGAGGATGAGTTTGGCTGCAGATTCGAGGATCCCGGAGACTCGATCATCCTTCTGTGATGGTGAGCCTATGCCTTGGAAGATGGACGACAAGCCTACATCATCATCAACTCCATCATCACTACCACCAAAGGAGAATTGAGTATCGGGTATGGGCACTCCCCTTGGCAACTGCCAAGCTTGGGGGAGTGCCCCGGTATCATATCACCATCACACCTTTTATCTTTACCGTTTTTCTAGCTCGATCCTTTTGGTAATATCTTGATCTAGTAGAATAAAGTTTTAGTATGATTTAGTTTTGAGTTTTGCTTTATGATCCTTCTATGTAATCGAGTACGTGAGCCATATATAATAAAGATTAGTGTTGAGTCAAGGGCTTGGTTATCTTGCTATGATCTTGAGGGAATAAGAGAAAGGATAAAAAGAAATAAAGAGCTATCACATTGATCTTATGGAGAGTAATGACTTCACATATAAAGAGTATGATGAATAAAAATTGTTGAGAGTTGACAAACATAGTTTTGGTCATCGTTGCAATTAATAGGAAGTAATAAAGAAAGAGAGGTTTTCACATATAAATATACTATCTTGGACATCTTTTATAATTGTGAGCACTTATTAAAATATGACATGATAAAAAGTTGATGTTGGACAAGGAAGACAACGTAATGGGTTATGTTTTCTTACATTCGAAATAAATTATATTATCATGGATCATCCAACATGTTGAGCTTGCCTTTCCCCCTCATGCTAGCCAAATTCTTTGCACCAAGTAGAGGTACTACTTGTGCTTCCAAATATCCTTAAACCCAGTCTTGCCATGAGAGTCCACCATATCTACCTATGGATTGAGTAAGATCCTTCAAGTAAGTTGTCATTGTTGCAAACAATAAAAATTGCTCTCTAAATATGTATGATTTATTAGTGTGAAGAAAATAAGCTTTATACGATCTTGTGATGTGGAATTAATAAAAGTCATGGACTTCATAATAAAGGTCCATATCACAAGTGGCAATATAAAGTGACGTTCTTTTGCATTAAGATTCCGTGCATCCAACCATAAAAACACATGACAACCTCTGCTTCCCTTTGCGAAGGGCCTATCTTTTATTCTTGTCTTATACTTCATACAAGAGTCATGGTGATCTTCACCTTTCCTTTTTACATTTTATCCTTTGGCAAGCACTGTGTGTTGGAAAGATCCTGATATATATAGCTAATTGGATGTGAGTTTTCATGAACTATTATTGTTGACATTACCCTTGAGCTAAAAGGTTGGGAGGCAAAACTATAAGCCCCTATCTTTCTCTGTGTCCGATTAAAACTTCACACCCATAAGTATTGCGTGAGTATTAGCAATTGTGAAAGACTAAATGATAGTTGAGTATGTGGACTTGCTGAAAAGCTCTTACATTGAATTTTTCTGATGTTATGATAAATTGCAATTGCTTCAATGACTGAGATTATAGTTTGTTAGTTTCCAATGAAGTTTCTGATTCATACTTGAAATTGTGAATGAATTGTTACTTTAGCATAAGAAATCATATGACAATATATATGACGTTGTTCTAAGAATGATCATGATGACCTCATGTCCATATTTTATTTTATCGACACCTCTATCCCTAAACATGTGGACATATTTTTCGATATCGGCTTCTGCTTGAGGACAAGCGAGGTCTAAGCTTGGGGGAGTTGATATGTCCATTTTGCATCATGCTTTTATATCGATATTTATTGCATTATGGGCTGTTATTACACATTATGTCGCCATACTTATGCCTATTCTCTCTTATTTTACAAGGTTTGCACGAAGAGGGAGAATGCCGGCAGCTGGAATTTTGGGCTCGAAAAGGAGCAAATATTAGAGACCTATTCTGCACAACCCCAAAAGTCATGAAACTCCACGAAAGTCAGTTTCAGAATATATATATATATATAATATTGGGCGAAGGAAGCACCAGAGGGGGGGCCACCCACCATCCACGAGGGTGGGGGGGCGCCCTACCCCCTGGGTGCGCCCCTTGCCTCGTGGGCCCCCTGGCAGGCCTCCGGTGCCCATATTTGGCTATATGAAGTCTTTCGCCCTGGAAAAAATCATAAGAAAGTTCTCGGGACGAAATTCCGCCGCCACGAGGCGGAACCTTGGTGGAACCAATCTAGGACTCCGGCGGAGCTGTTCTGCCGGGGAAACATCACTCCAGGAGGGGGAAATCATCACCATCGATCCTCTCATCGGGAGGGGGTCAATCTCCATCAACATCTTCACTAGCACCATCTCCTCTCAAACCCTAGTTCATCTCTTGTATCCGATCTTTGTTCCAAAACCTTAGATTGGTACCTGTGGGTTGCTAGTAGTGTTGATTACTCCTTGTAGTTGATGCTAGTTGGTTTATTTGGTGGAAGATCATATGTTCAGATCCTTTATGCATATTAATACCCCTCTGATTATGAACATGAATATGATTTGTGAGTAGTTAAGTTTGTTCCTGAGGACATGGGAGAAGTCTTGCTATAAGTAGTCATGTGAATTTGGTATTCGTTCGATATTTTGATGAGATATATGTTGTCTCTCCTCTAATGGTGTCATGTGAACACCGACTACATGACACTTCACCACCGCTTGGGCCTAGAGGAAGGCATTGGGAAGTAATAAGTAGATGATGGGTTGCTAGAGTGGCAGAAGCTTAAACCCTAGTTTATGTGTTGCTTCGTAAGGGGCTGATTTGGATCCATATGTTTCATGCTATGGTTAGGTTTACCTAAATACTTCTTTTGTAGTTGTGGATGCTTGCAAGAGGGGTTAATCATAAGTGGGATGCTTGTCCAAGGAAGGACAGTACCCAAGCACCGGTCTACCCACATATCAAATTACCAAAGTACCGAACGCGAATCATATGAGCGTGATGAAAACTAGCTTGACAATAATTCCCATGTGTCCTCGAGAGCGCTTTCCTTTATATAAGAGTTTGTCCAGGCTTGTTCTTTGCTACAAAAAGGATTGGGCCATCTTGCTGCACCTTATTTATTTTTATTACTTGTTACCCGTTATAAATTACCTTATCACAAAACTATCTCTTACCAATAATTTCAGTGCTTGCAGAGAATACCTTACTGAAAACTACTTATCATTTCCTCGTTGGATTCGACACTCTTATCGAAAGGACTACGATAGATCCCCTATACTTGTGGGTCATCAGTCGCCATTAAGTGCCTCTTCGTCCAACCCCTCCCCATGACGCCTCGCTCCGGCGGCCGCAGTCGAGGTCCATGCCCTCGCTATTGGCCCTCCCCAACCCATTCTACTACTCTGGCATGCTCGCGTTGAGCCCCTGATGTTGATGCACCTCTCTCCCCTCTTCCCTATGCCTTGTAGGGCCCCGCCACCTAGCTTCGAACGGCATCGCCGCTGGCCTCGGGCATGCCCGAGACTCCGGCCGTCCCGCTCGCGCTACCACCTCTATTGGATGCGGAGCGAGCCCAGGAGCGCGTAGGATGAATCCACCCGTCATTTGGTCGCCGAACAGAGCTCCCACGCCCTCTGTCGCAGTCTACGCTCGCTGAGGAGCTTAACCCTAGTGGTTAGCTTAGGATTAGTGTTAGGTTAGTCTTGCCTTGTCTAATTAACTCTTAACTAGTCAATTGCTGATTGCGCTGACTTCAAAAACAGGTGGGCCCCTCTCTCACTGGTCAAATACCGCTTTGACCTCGTCCACGTCAACATTTGATCGGGGAAAACCAACCAGTGACATTTCTTGACCGGGATAGTCGAGGGGGTTAAGCGGGCAGAAAAAAACATCAGGGGTTTATGTGAACCCCCAAGTTTCTTCGGGTAATAAAATGGACTTTCTTCTAGGGAAATGATTAGCATCAATCGGTGGATTGCTCCCAAACATCAAACGCCTCCATTGTCTACTGTTAGGAATATGCAACTTGTATTCCCATGAGGCCATAGGCCGATATATATACATGTACAGGCGTGTAACATATGCAGAAAACCCCTCATACAACGGGATAAATACAAAAGGGTACATGATTTATATTATAACTAACACCCCCCCCCCCTCAAACTCATGGTGGATGAACAACACTGAGTTTGGAGAGATAAAAGCCACTACTCTGGGCCTTCGTCAGGAAATCCGCCAACTGTAACTCGGAAGGCACATACTGAAGACAATAACCTGATCCTGCACACTAGCGCGCACATAGAAAGCATCAACACCAATATGCTTGGTGAGCTCATGCTTCACATGATCGCGCGCAATGCTAATAGCACATGTACTATCAGATAAGAGCAGAGTCGGTGTAGTGACAGAAACACCAAAATCCTGAAGTAACCACCGTAACCAAGTCACCTCTGCCGTCAAAAGAGCCATTGCTCGCAACTCAGCCTCGGCACTCGAACGGGAAACTGCAATCTGTTTCTTCGTCTTCCAGGCAATGAGAGAACCACCAAGAAAAACATAGTAAGCAGAAAGTGAACGGCGATCTGAAGGATCACTAGCCCACGTAGCATCTGAATAGGCCTGAAGCTGTAAAGAACTAGAGCGAGGAAAGAATAGACGATCAGAGATCGTGCCCCGAAGATATCGGAGAACACGAAGCAGATGACTATAGTGAACCGATGTGGGAGCAGAGATGAACTGACTCAGAATATGAACCGGATAACAGATGTCCGGACGAGTGATAGCTAGATAGACAAGGCTGCCAACAATATGGCGATAACGCGTCGGGTCAAGGAGAGGATCACCATCAGTAGCACGGAGGTGAACATTGAGCTTCATAGGAGTCTCAACAATGCGCTCGTCAGTAAGAGCAGCACGAGCAAGAAGATCCTGGATATACTTTTCCTGGGATATAAAAAAGGCATCAGAGGTAGAAGAGACTTCAATCCCAAGAAAATAGCGAAGAGGTCCAAGATCAGACATAAGAAACTGCTCACTAAGACGGGCCTTTACAAAGGCAATATACTCGGGGTCATCCCCAGTGATGATCATGTCATCAACATAGAGAAGAAGAAGAGTCCGACCACAAGGAGAAAGGTGAATAAACAATGTTGGATCATGAACACTTGCTGAAAAACCAGTGGCAGTAACCATAGAGGCAAAACGCTCGAACCAGGCGCGGGGGGCTTGCTTAAGGCCATAGAGAGAGCGATGAAGACGACATACCATGCCATCAGGAACAGAATACCCAGGTGGTGGCTGCATGTACACCTCCTCACGCAGCTCACCATTAAGAAAGGCATTCTTAACATCAAGCTGAGATATAGACCAGTGGCGTGCAGAGGCAACGGCCAGAAGTGTACGAACAATGGTCATATGGGCCACGGGAGCAAAAATCTCGTCATAATCACGACCATGCTCCTGCTGAAAACCACGAGCCACAAGACGAGCTTTGTGACGCTCAAGAGAACCATCGGAGCGAGTCTTAACCTTGTAGACCCACTTACAAGTGATGGGACGGACTCCGGGAGGAAGAGAAACAAGATCCCAGGTACCAGTGCGTTCAAGAGCAGCAATCTCCTCTGCCATCGCAAACTGCCATTCAGGATGAACAACAGCCTGACGATAAGAAGTCGGCTCAAGAACAGCAGCACCAGCAGTGGGAAATCCAAAGCGATCAACAGGCGGACGAGGACGAGAACGCAAGCCATAAGTAGGCTGAGAGGAAGATGACGACTCATCCACAGAGGCATCCACAGGTCGTGAACGACGAGTGTAATGCTGAGGAAAAGATGGAACAATAGAAGGAGGAATCGCCAAGGTAGAATCAGGGGGTGGCGACGAAGAAGTCACCAGAGATGAAGGTGTAGAATCCGGTGACATGCTAGGCGAGGAGACCGGGGAAGATGGTGGCTGCAAATCGACTAGAGGTGGAGAAGCAGAGGGAGTGGAACGAATAGGCACAGGCTCGACAGGGGTAATAGGTGAGTCAGGAAAAGTGAGGAAAGAGATATCCTCCACTGAAACAGTCAAGGAGGATGTGCGTGGGTAGAAGGGACGAGACTCGTCAAAAGTCACGTCTCGAGAGATACGCATCCGACGACCGATAGGATCCCAACAACGATAGCCCTTATGCTCATCATTGTAGCCTAAGAAGACACACTCAACAGACTGAACGGTCAGTTTGGTGTGATCGCGAGGGGCAAGTAGAACATAGCAAACACAACCAAACAAGCGAAGCATCGAATAATCGGGAGAACGATCAAAAAGACGCTCGAAAGGAACACCACCCTGTAGAGCAGCGGAAGGTTGTATATTGATAAGATAGGTGGAGGTGGAGACGGCCTCAGTCCAAAAATGAGGCGGGAGAGAGGCAGCAATCATCAATGCACGAGCCGTCTCAAGAAGATGTCGATGCTTTCGCTCAGCCACACCATTCTGAGCATGAGCACCAGGACAAGAGAATTGAGAGAGAGTTCCTTGCTCAGCAAGAACACCACGCAACATCTTAGAGATATACTCGCCAGCGGAGTCAGCACGAAAAAAACACGAATGGGTGAAGAGAACTGAGTATGAACCATGGCAGCAAAACGCTTATAAATAGACAACACCTCACTACGAGAAGTCATGAAGTAAAGCCATGTGTAACGAGAGAAATCATCTATGAAAAAAATATAATATTTATGACCACCTTTCGAAGCGAAAGGAGCCGGACCCCAGACATCAGAATGTACTAAACCGAAAGGACGCTTAGACACTGACTCACTATGTGAATATGGTAACTGAATCTGCTTGCCAAGACGACAACCCTGACACTCTAAAGAGACATCTCCTGAGACAGACCCCAGAAGACCTCGACGAACTAAAGACGACAACCGAGAGCCACAGAGATGACCAAGTCGATGATGCCACTGCTGGAAGGAACCAGTAACGGAGGCGACTGAAGCGGAGGAACTGGCGATGGTGGTGGCAGCGGAAGGAACATGAAGCCAGTCCAACTCCCAAAGACCCTGAGAATCACGGCGGCGAGGGCCAGCCCCAACCAGAGTGTGCGTGCGACGGTCCTGGACAGAACAAGAGTCAACGTTAAGGATGACGCGACAACCAGAATCAGTAAGTTGACCAGCAGAAAACAGATTCATAGTGAGTCGAGGAACATGAGCAACATCAGGAACAGAATAAGGAGTGGAAAGATTGCCTCTACTAGCAACAGAAAGTGGAGTACCATCAGCAGTGAAGACATGAACAGGAGAATCCAGCAATCGAAGAGAGGACAAAGTGGAAGAATGAGAAGACATATGAAAAGAAGCTCCAGAGTCCAGAACCCATGGGGATGTACCTGACTGTGTAGAGGGCGGTTGCTCAGTGCGGGAAGTACCAGTCACAGAACCAGCAGTACCCATCGAGGAAGAACCTGAAGCCGCGAGCAGACGCTTAAGTCTTAGAATATCCTGCTCAGTCAAAGCAATGGTGGAAGTTGTCGAGGTAGATGACGAAGTCCCTGAAGATGATGATCGCGCCTTGCGCAAGTGTTTCCTCTTCGTGTAGCACTGGGACTCAATATGACCATCATTGTTGCAGTAGTCGCAATGTGGACGGGGGCGACCTGAGCCTCCAGAAGGAGTGGGCAAAAGCGTCAGAGCACTCGAGCGAGAAGGGGTCGGTGCAGCAGGTGGCGTGGAAGAAGCCCGAGTAGCAAGCACAGAAGGAACCTCCAGCAAACCAGCACCACGTAAGCGAGTCTCCTCAGCACGAATCTCAAAAAGCGCCTCCATGAGAGAAATACGGCCACGAGCAAACAACTGAGCACGTCGGGGCTCAAACTCCTTACGGAGCCGAGACAGGAACTCGTAGACGCGATGAAACTCCAAACTGGCCTGGACAGCCTGGCAACAGGGGCAAGTACGACAACCAGCACTGCGGAGAGAATCAAGCTGGCGCCAGATAGCAGAACTCTGTGCATAGAAGTCATCAACAGTAGAGTCACCCCTGCTGAAGAGCATGCTCCTTTAGGACCACAGAAAGGTATAAGGCATCACCAGAAGGCTGATAGCGCTGACGAAAATGGGTCCACATCTCAAAGACAGTAGGAAGACCCAGAAACTCAGAAGCAAACTGAGGCAGAACACTAGCAGTGAGAACAGCTGCAGCACGAGCATCATCATCAAGCCACTGGGTGTAAACAGTCAGAGCACCATGATACGTCTGAAGAGCCTCCTCATAAGCCAAAACCCTCTCATCATAAGCACGATCAGCAGCCTCATCAGCAAGCTTAACCGCATCCTTGGCGGCCTGATTAGCATCCGTAGGAAGAACCGATGGAGTCGGCGGAGTAGGAGCCACCGGAGGAATCGAACGTGGCGGACAGCAGACCTCGCCAGAAAAAACACCCCAAAGACGGATGCCACGCATGTGAATGCGCATGAAACCAGTAAACTCGGTGTAGTTAGTACCATCGAAGATCACCGGACAGCGAGGGACAGCAACATAGCCTGATGCAGTAGACATTTTTTTAACAGAGATCAGCGGGAGCAGGAGATCAGGGCCCCTGCGTCGCTTGGGGCCGGCTGGGAACGAGACTGCAGCTGGGAGCAGCGTCGAGCGAGGCCGGCTGGGGAGCGAGGCCCGCTGGGGAGGGCCGGATCGGAAGATCCGATCGGGAGGGGTCGGCTGGAGATCGAGCCTCTCGGGAGGGCCGGCTGGGTAGCGAGGCTAGCTGGGGAGAGTCCGATCGGGAGGGCCGGCTGGGGAGATCCGATCGGGAGGGCCGGCTGGAGATCGATCCGATCGTCGGGGGCTTCGACCGGGAGACTCAGGAGATCAAGGACCAGGGCTTCGATCGGGAGCGAGATGAGACAGGCGGCTAGGAATCGATAGCACAAGTTGCAATGTGCAGACAAAATTAGCCTAGCTCTAATACCATGTTAGTAATATGCAACTTGTATTTCCATGAGGTCATAGGCCGATATATATACATGTACAGGCGTGTAACATATGCAAAAAAAACCTTATACAACGGGATAAATACAAAAGGGTACATGACTTATATTATAAGTCTAACATCTACCACGTGTCCATGTGGCCCTGCCCATTGTTCACCTTTCCTTCCCTAGAAACATCACGATCCTATAGCTGTCGTCTCACCAAGGAACAACTACAGGGCCTCGGTTCGCACGGGCATCGATCGTGAAAAGACTATAAATTTCTGCAACAAGACCTTTGTTGCAAAAAAATTCTGCAAATTTTCTAACTTCTGTAATAAGACTTTTATCACAAAAAAATTTTGCGACAAGACCTCTATTGCAAGGAAAAGAAACTATAACAAAACCTTTTGAAAAAAAATCTACAATTTGACCTCTGTTATAAAATTTTCTGCAACATGACATGTGTTGAAGAAATTTTCTGAAACACGACATATGTTGCAATGCTACAGGATAACGACCACTAAAGCATATCAGCGCCCAGTTGGTAATCATCAACACAATAAATAAAAAACAATGGGAAACTTTTACCATCATACCACGGATTGCAATGGCCGCCTCCATATGTCCTAGTGAAGGCTCGCATGCCGCCCTTAGCCGAACACCCTTTTCTACAACAAGGGCTATGTTTCTGAGATATATATGATGTTGTAATGGTCTACGACAGGATCTATGTTTTGCAGCAAAATCTTTGTTGCAGAAATTTTCTGCTACAAGACCTTAGTTGCAAAAAAAAAAATTGCAACATTTTTAAACAAAACCGTCATTGCAAAAAAAATCTGCAACAAAACATGTTGCAGAAGTAGTTTGCAACAAGACATCTGCTGCAATGGTGAAGGCGCACTCCATGCACCAGATCCAACAAGACCTCTGCTGCAATGGTGAAGGCGCGCTCCATGCACCAGATCCAACAAGTCGTGACTGGGCCGATCTTTTAAAAAGATTGGCTGGCGGATGCGTAGCACGCCCCTTTTTTCTACTACATTTCATAAAAAATCTAACATCCACCCCAACCTCTTATTAAAATTCCTTTCTTTTTCACGTGGCATCATCCAACACTCCATGCTAATCCCACAAGTATAAGATTCAAGTGGGTATGGCACTCCAAGCCTATAGTTTTCCTATTCTTGTGTTCTCAAAATCACATTTTCTGTTCCTGTGTTTTCAAAATCTTGCGAATAAAAAGCCCACAAATGATCTGGAGAACCATCTGGAACTAGGCATCAAGAGATGTTGACACTACGGACTAAATATCATGGCAAACTGGCAATCAGATAGGTACAAGTTTCACAAGCATGAATCGACCACAGAGACATTGGTGGCTAGTCTAAGGGCCTGTCAAGGACAAACAGCTTCTAAGGAAAATGAAATGCAGACCTCTGCACATCACCAGCCGATAAATTCACCGGTTGAATTGAACCATCCTACTGCTGCATCATTGCCGATCAAAGACATCTTTGCAAGTAAGCAAAATCACTCGAGCCATGAATCAGGCAAGAAGCTCTCCTAACGGCACGATCATCAGCCGCTTACTTGAATTATCCTGTGACAGGCTTTGACATTCTTCCTCGTCTCAGGAAGCCACTTACATGGAAGCCTTTGCCGCGTCGCTGACCATACGAGTTAGGGCTTGGACAACTTCGGACATTGGTGGCCTGAATTCTGGCTCAGGCTGCACAACAAGTTCAGGTCAGTCACACAGCTCATCTTAGTGTAAACGATGATATCAGATACACCAGATCACACAAATATTACCTGAATACAGCTGCCAATGACATCAGCGAAACGCGACAAAGCCTTTTCAGAACATTGTCCTCTAATCAAAGGATCTACCATCTTTGATATGGCATCAATATCATAAAGCTGAGTAGAGGCCCATCGCACCAGATGTTGCTCAGCACGTGGACGGGAACTGCAATTCCATTATATGGGGAAAAAATATTAAGTTCAAATTCATGGGAACTCATCTGCAAGCAAAACAACCATGATTGATGAGTGTGAGAAGTAACTGGCACGGGGATTGCTTACCTGTCATAAGGTTCACGTCCTGTTAGAAGTTCCAACATAACGACGCCAAAGCTGTAAACGTCGCTTCGATCACTGAATGATCTGGATTCATGCACTTCTGGGGCTTCATAATGGAACAAGGCATGCAAACTGCCAGATAACTGACACCCAAAAGAGTACAAGATTTAGGAATGAGTAAAATAATAAAACCAAGCTCTTTTTTCTCATCTATCACAAGTTCTTTGGTTGCCATGGTTGCTATATGACAAGAATGTTCTCTTCCAAATCCTAAATTTCGCAGAGAATCTTTAGACTAGCCAGAAGAACAGCAACCAAAGGAAATAAAGGCACGAATGACACAGCAGAGGCACCAAATCATGATTTACACATGCATAGCTATGTCTATGCCTAGACAGTCTAAATTAGTGAACATATATGTAGTGCATTTAGGTTCCACAAACAGCAAAAATGTGCAATTCTAGAACACTGTACATATATATAATCCAGCCCATGCCAATGATTAATACCCCAAGTAATTTGACATGTGACATGCTTCTTTTCTTCATTGTAGATCAGCATGAGACTCTCTAGATCTTTCTCTCCATAACTAATGTCAGCCTTCTAGAGATATTGCTGTAGCACATAATGGTGATTCATAACATCTGAAGTTCCGCGACAACCTCAAGAGTTCTGCAAAATACAATGCTAAAATATTTTCACCATTATTTACCTGAGACAGCGATGCAAGTCCACACTCGGAAATTTGGACTGCCAAAGTGCTATTAAGGAGAACAACAGATGGTTCAAAATTTTGATGTACAAGTGGTGGTTGACGGCCATCATGAAGATATCTGCAAATCAACATATAAATGTCATTTTCAGAGTCATATTTAAAAACTGCACACGAGTCAGAAAATTTACAGCAATTATTTCTGCTTACTGTAATGCCTTTGCTGCTTCCACAGCAACTTGGAGACGAGCATTCCATGACAATGCGTTGCTGGGTTCATCAACATAATGGAGTTCGTCATGTAGAGTCATCTTACTACAATGCTCGTAGACAAGTAGCCGCTGCTCAAACTCCGCACAGTATCCCACAAGCGCAAGTATATTAGGATGACTTAGTTCTGAAATGTTCACAACTAGTTCTAGAAAGACATCAACTGGTACTCTTGAGTTATCAATGTCAATCTTCAAAACTTCTAAAATCTGCAAACCGAGTCAATATTGTAAGTGTAGAACTGATAATGGCATCACCAACGCAATCTTACTATAGTAACTATCTGAATGTCTTTTTTAAAGTGTGTACCTCTCCATCAGGAAGTTCCGCCAGATATACTTTACCAAACCTGCTATCTCTTATCAAATTTTCTTCACTGAAACTGTTGGTATATTGTTGAAGGGATGCAACAGAGAAGGACTTGACAGTAGTTCTAAGATCTATCTTCCCGAGTGAAGGTACTCTCCCCTTTTTAGTACGAACACTGGGACTGACAGTGGCTTTTTCAGTACGCGGCGCAACAGACTGCGGAAGACGCAGTGGTTCTTCCACAAAATCATCAGATTTTTCCATATCAATAACATGCTCCTTTTGTTTCTTCGTGATCACCCCAGGAATAGCTGTTACGTCAGCATTCTGGTTAACCTTCATATACCGAAATCTATGATGTACAGTATTTTATTCAGTTGTCTTTTACCTCTCATCGGCGAATATAATGTAGCCTCCTTTTCCTTTGCGTTATAAGCAACATTAGTAGCTGTTACATACAACCTTCAAATGTCAGAGTCAATCTAGACGTGAGGAGCCGAGGACTGGCTAGCTACCATTCAGCCATGCCAGTGTTTTGTTTTAAGTGTTTTATACACTCAAATTTGCAAAGCAGTAAACTACAACACATATGGGCATTTACTAAAGTTGCTGCAACTCACCATTCATCGATGCATTGACTTTCAGCTCCTCACTTGTATTAGAAACCACATTTGAAGCTGCTGCCAAAAAATTCACATGTCAGTTCCAGGGGGAGGTATCAAGACATTTACAAGAACTCTTTTGCTTGATAAGAGAGCAGAATTAGGACCTTTCCCTACAGTATTCGTAGGTTTTACCAAATGTTCCTTTATTTCCGGCACTTCCTTGATTTTAGGCTCTCCAAGCCTCTGAGGTTCCCTTCCTATCTTGCTTTTCGGATGCACATCTTTCTTTGACTTCCTTTCTTTGTGCTTGGATACACAAAACATTACCATTAACACAATAACCACTGCTGATACCACCCCAACAAGAATGTATCCAACGAACTTGACTGTCCAAATAGTATGTTTTCCTGATGCTGGAGAACTTCCATTTGTCACATCAGGCGACTTTGTAGGTTCTTTTGAGGGGACATGCCCTGTTGAAGGTGATAGTGATGGAGATGGTGCTGGTGCAGCAGGCAGTGGAGATGGAGCTATGCTAGTATTAAATGGGTTGCCATCCCTCCTGCGTAGGAGAGCAAATTTTGTCAGCATAAACACAAGTTACTCATGAAGTTGTTAAATTGTTAGTACGAATAAAGGATAGAAGGACATCCTAGAAGAAGAGAAAGGGATAGAAAGGCTTGTCTTTAAACATGTCTCTAGTATTCCCAACTAGAGGCATGCAAACACAAATAATCAAGAACAATATCTCGATAAAAGAGGAGTGTCTTACTGAAAGTTTGGGACATTGAATAACTTCGTTGGCACAGGACCAGAGAAAAGATTATTCTGTATATTCCTGTCGAATGCAAAAGAGTTATCAGAGAAAGGGAGTAATCTACAAAGAATGAAATAGCAATTATTTTGTTCTTTTGAAACTTTCCAAAAAAAAAGAGTTGTCATACAAATCTTTCAGAGGGAGATCTTGCAGGACATTCAGGGTCCCAGATATTTGATTGTCTTGAATATGCCTGCGCCGATAGCAGATTTTCTTAAGTAGTTTGACACTAGCGCACTTTATCAATGAACTAGGCATAGATACTCACAGGGTAGTCAATGCTTTTAAGTTTCCCATCGAAGGCGGTAATGGGCCAGTCAAGTTGTTGGAAGAAAAATCTCTAATGAAGAAGGTTGATTGACGATTGTCATTGTTATGAAACATCGAACAACAACTAATGCTATCATGTAAACCATTAGAGAAGTCAACGCGCTCTTACAAATTTATAAGTCCAGTGAGTGCTGAAAATACATCTGGTATGTCCCCAGACAAACGATTGCTGCTGAGGGACCTGCAAAGCAAAAGAACACAAAGAGGGGCAGTTTGAGAAAATAACCAGGAAGTTTTAACTTTCTGAGAGCTGGTGGTCATGCATTGGTAATAGTATACTTACATGTCTGTCAAAAGTGTAAGCGTCGACAATGTACTTGGAAGGCTCCCACTTAGCTGGTTTCCTGAGAGGAAACTATGATTGACAGGAGAAGGATTAGTAAAGAAATAGCTACGCAAGTGGAGTGGAAGAGCAACAGAATGCTCGAATGGACATACAAGCGCTGAAGTGTGACCGGTAGATTATCAGGTATGGTTCCACCAATATTGTTGTTGCTAAGTTCTCTGCATAAACCAAGAAGTGTTATGCGATGACTCGGTAGCATAGCGTCAGTTTAGGACCAAATAAAACGCAATCCCAAGCTCCACATGCAATCAACTTACAAGGTGATTATCGATGTGAAATTCGCAAGTGTATTCCCTAGCTGTCCACCCAAACTTATACCACTGAGAGTTCTGCCCAAGAAAAAGAAAAAAAACATCGTTCAGATAACCAAATAAAGAGCTCAGCCACAGAGAAAATCAAGCAACAACACAGCACCACTAGCCACATACATGGCGGTGATATTCGATGCCGCGCATCCAACGCCCTGCCAGTTTTCGACGCAAGGGTCGCCGCCATTCGTAACCCATCCAGGCAAAGACGGGGATCCAAGCGCCGTGTACAGGCCATTTATCGCGAACACTATTAAAACCAAATAAAAGAACACAGCATAAGGTATACTATACATAAGATTATTGCAAGAATAATAATATTGGTATTATCCCACGCATCATAAGAATAATCTGCGCAGTACTACAGGACATAAGTGTAGGTCATGAAAACATAAATAAACAATCTGGAACCCCTGGATGGCAGTACTACCAACTACTGGACCAAGAAGGATTCTAGGAGTAGTATTTTATACCGTCTTGCTCGTAAGTGTAGGTCAGCGAGAGCGGCAGCGCCGAGAGCAGCAGCAGCAGCAGCAGAACGGCGGCGCGAGAAGCCAGGGGCGGCGGCGCCACGCGCACCGAGCGTCTCATCGCCGCACGCGCATCCATGGACAAATCAATCCTCCGCCGCGGGCATCACCTGACCTGAAAACAAAATTTCCACCACGGATGCGGCCTTTAATCTGTAAAGCGGACGGCCAGATGAACGATGGATATGCATGAGTTTTCTTTCAAGCCCGGGAGAGATAAAGAAAGCAACAAACAAAAACGCACAAGGAAGTCACGCAATGCCGATGAGCGATTTTATTCTCGTTTCCTAACGGAAAAACGGGCCGAAATCCCGCAAGAAACCCGCCTGCGCCCCCGTCCGTCCCCCGAAAGAAACCTATTTTCCCCACCCAAGAAACAGAGCGCGGAGGCCAAAAGCAAAAGCGCCGAGGACGAGAAAGGAAGGGAGGATGCCTCGGATACCTGCAGATTCTCGCCGAACCTACGGCCGGCCGGCCCCTGGAGCTTTTGCCGCTTTATGGAGCCGCTCGCCACCGAAAGCCACCACCAGGCAGTGCGACCAGCGACTCGGCGAGCAGTGCGACTCGTCCCCCGCTTTCTGCGGGCGCGTTTAAAACTGCTGCTGGAGCTCGGAACGGAAGCCTTGGCCGCTAAGGATTTCGCTGGGGAGGAAGAAAGATGGGGCGGGAGTGGCTGGGCACGGGAGGGGGAGAAAGAGGACAGGGACGGGGCCGATGCGGATAGATCTACCGCTGCTGCAAATCCACCGCGGAGAAAGGGGACTGGGGGCCGGAGGCGGTCGGCGGCAAGCGGCGGGCGGATAAGCCGGGGAGCGTGCGCTGTGACTGCGAGAGCCGAGGGCAGCAGCTGGGGCAGGGAGTGAGTGAGGGAGGAATGAGCAAGAGGACAAGAGGCGCAGCGCAGCAAAGCAGTGTGGTTTATTTGAACCTATTTTGCGCTGCCAGCCGTGCCGTACAGTGGGCAGCACTGGGAATGAGCAGTGATGGCGATGGTGACGCTGGTTTAGAAAAATATAGATGCTTTGATTGGGTGCTAATGAAATGGGGAGGAATGGCTCGAGGGAACCAGGGGCAAAAGGTAGGGCTGTGGTTCCATCTTTAATTAGGCATGGCATGGCATCCGGTGCTCCTTTTGCACAGGGTCGTTGATAACGTAGAAAAATGCTGTGCTCTACGACTACGTATGTGTGGATATGAAGTGAGTGCTGTTGATTTCCATGTCACGTAAAGCCATTTTTTGGGACATTGGTGTTTGGTGCATATGAACTTATCTTCTTCTTTTTAAAAGAGTTAATTACACCTGGGGTACATAAACTTTCGCGGCGGTAACGGATCCATACACAAACAAAAAAAACCCATAAAAGTCATACATTAACTCTGATGCGGATTCATTTAGCTACAAAACGCATGCAAAGTGGACAGATGGGCTGCCACGCACACAATGGGGTCGGCCGTGTATGCATTTGTATCTTTGCAGTTATCCCCTCAGTTTACCGAGATTTAACCCGTGGCCATTCTCTCTGTATCCCAATCCCCTTCTTCAAATCCCTAGCTGCGAAGGCGACGCGGCCGGCCCGGTCGTGCACCATGGAGAGACGACGCGGTCGTGCGCCATGGAGAGGCGTTGGGAATAGTGTCTTCAACCAAGCCGGCGGCTCTGTCAACGGCGGCTTGGACCAAACCGACGGCGGCTCTGTCAACCAAGGCGGCGGTGGCGGCTCTGGCACCGGATGCGACATGGATGGCGAGTGGATAGTCACATCAGAGCTTAGTTTTGGCTCCAAAAAAGCGATGAAGGTATGTTCTTTCCTCGATTTTCTTGTTGTATTTCTTGTTTTTGATTTCACTCTGGAATTTTAGGGGGCATGCGGAATTAGGGTTTCCAATGAAGGATTTGGTGCGGCTGAATGTGGGTGCAAATTGACGCAAGTTATTAGGGTTTGCAATGAAGGATTTGATGCAGGCCGACGATTTCTGAGTTGTCCATACGAGGTATGAGATAAGTTTTTTTATTTGTTTCACTGAATTTTGCACCGTATGACAATTTTGACTGGATGTGTTTCTGTAATTTGAAATGTACAGGGGTTAAACTCCTGTGGGTATTTGAGGTGGATGGATGATGCATGGCAGGGCAGATCAAGGGTGGTAATTGGAAAGCTTGCAAATGACAACCAGAAGCTACAAAATGCTTTGCTTGACAAGGAACACGACATTCAGAGGATGAAGAAAGAGAGGAATAAATTAGATGAGCAGAGGAAAAGTAGGGAAAAATTAGATTTGTTTCTAGTACTTGTTGTTCTTGCAAGTGTAGTGATTTATGCTCTAGTTGCATTGGTTAGTAGGGGATTTGTGTGAGGATTTCAAGTATGTGTGACTGTATGATGAACAAGTTTGTCAAGTTTGAAAATTTTCATGCCCAGTTATTTGTCTTTCTTAATCTGCAAATTTGACAAGTTATGTTATCCAACACAGAAATTCAAACAAATAAACTCTCAAATGCAAAATAAGTAGAACACTGAAGAAATTCACTGGATTAACACTGAATTTCTCTAAAGAAGTTCAGTACAGAGTACAACAGTGATTAACACAAACTGAGTAGAACAAAGTTGACTTGATTAACACAAACTGACTTGAGCATTAGAAGATAACAACACAAACTAACTTGGGCAATAACACAAACTAACTTGGGATAATCTGGAGAACTCAGAACTTTCTGAAACTCTCATCACTGCAACAAGAACAGAGTTCTGAAACTCTGAACTTTCTGAACCTCTAGTCCTCGTCGGATGATAGGTCGATGTACTCCGTGACCGGGCGGCTTCAGCTTGGCTCCGGACCATGGCTGACATGCGCTGGTGCCTTCTCCGCGGCTGCAGCCTGCCTCTGGACCATGGCGCCGCGCGCCGCACTGTGGTGTGCGACGGCCTGCCGCACTCTAGCTGCGTCTGATGCCTGAACATCTGCGCGGATCCCCATGATTGCTTGGCGCTCGTCGGCGGTGAACATGCGAGTGGATTCTTCCCTCACTGCGGTGTCATTGGAGATGGCAACGACATGTCTGTCGATGGCCGCTTGCAGGTCACGGCTGGCGTGTTCCCTGCGGACTGTGCCGTACGAATTCAGCAGGGCAGTCTGCTGATCAACGGCGGGCACCACGGCTGGGAGCGGCTGTTGCTCGGGTTGGAGGGGAGCGTGCTCCCATGGCTCCCATGGCTCGGGCTCGGGCGTGGTAGGAGAGGGATTGGGCGGCGGAGCAGGGGTGGAAGAGGAACGGGGACGCGCAACGTGATCCCATGTCCCGGTGATTGTTGCCCAGGTGGTGATGAGCTTGCGCACCATGTCAGTGGAGGGAAGTGGCTCGAGTTTGGCCATGGTGACCATGGATTTTGTAGAGGCCGAGCGGCGATGGCGGGAAGAGGCGAAGGCGGGAAGAGGCGTTGGCGGGAAGCGGCGAAGGCGGGAAGCGGCGTTGGCGGGAAGAGGCTAAGGCGGGAAGCGGCGATGGCCCACCGGCGTACGGGCGGTGTCGTGCGCCGCCCTGTTTGGCCAGAGGTGGCAGACGATGCAGTGTCCGTTGATTTCTGATCGGACGACTAGTAAGGTTTAGCAGTATATACAAATGGGAAGATTGGCAGCATGTGCTCGATATCCTCTCATAGCCTACTGGTACGACCCCCACTGTCACAAGTACCAGATACTGGGTTTGAGTCCCAGTATCACCCAAATTTTTTTGAACAATTTTTCTGCAATATTTGAAGTGCAAATAGATAATAGTAGTATCATATTTGTTCTCAATTGTTCTCAATTTTTTTGCATATTTACTGCAAATGCAAATAGATAATAGCAGTATCATACCTTTTTACTAAAAAATTGAAATGCAAATACAAAAGGCAGAGACAAAGTTGCAGTTATTTTAAATGAAATTCATCATAATTTGCAGCCTCATACACAAAACAATTTTTTTTCAAATGAACAACTTGGCTCAATATAGCATGACAGATATGGAGATCAACAACATCATCATTGTGCACCATGCATGATAGATATATGACAGGCAAAATGAAGGTCCATCATGGCCTAAATGACTACCAGTGCATTACAAAACATGTTTTGTTGCAAGGTTGCAGTTCATACATGAACTGGGACATTTTTGCAGTTCAGCTATGAACTAATTGAGCAACTAAACTAATTTTCTGGAGTCCTAGTGGAATTCTAGGTCACTGGAATGTAACACCCCGGATGTAACTTTCCCAATTTGCACTCCAACTCTTGCCGTTTTCGGCGTTAAGTTAATTTATTTCCTCGGGTTCGGGTTCTTTGTCTCCGTGTGTTGGTATCGTTGTCATGCATCTCTTATCATGTCATCATGTGCATTGCATTTGCATACATGTTCATCTCATGCATTCGAGCATTTTCCCCGTTGTCCGTTTTGCATTCCGGTGCTTCGTTCTCCTCCGGTGGTCATTTTTAGCTTTCTTTCGTGTGGGGATTAAACATTTCCGGATTGGACCGAGACTTGCCAAGCGGCCTTGGTTTACTACCGGTAGACCGCCTGTCAAGTTTCGTACCATTTGGACTTCGTTTGATACTCCAACGGTTAACCGAGGGACCGAAAAGGCCTCGTGTGTGTTGCAGCCCAACACCCCTCCAATTTGGCCTAAAACCCACCTAAATCTGCTCCATCATCTAGATCGTTCGATCACGATCGCGTGGCCAAAAACTGCACCTCATTTGGACTCTCCTAGCTCTTCCTATGCCTATTTAAAGGCCCCCCGATTTTCGGATCTCCTTCCTCCCCGAAACCCTAAATTTCTCCTCCGTCGCCGCCGGACACGTCCAGTCGGACCGGACGCGCCCGCGCCGCCACCGCCAACCAACCATCGCCCGCCACGTGGCACTCGCCGCCGCCTCCCACCGCCGGGCCCGGGAAGCCCAAAGCCGGCCCCCGAGGCCCGAAGCCACCGCGCCGCCGCCCGAAGCCCCGCGCCACCTCGCCCGCCGCCTCCTTCACCGGTCGCTGCCGCCGCCAAGCCTCCGTCGTCGCCCCGCCGCTTACCTCGCCGCCGCCGCCCGCGGGAAGCCGCGAGCTCGCCGCCCCGCGTCCCCGGTGGCCGCCGTCGTCGTCCGCCGCCAGATCCGGCCCGGATCCGGCCGGGTGCGGCTCTCCCTCTCCTCCCAGCCGGTTTTGCGACCTCGTTGGAGCAAGTCAACCCTCGCCGGAGTTCTCAGTTCGCGTGCGTGAACAGTAAACCTTGGATCTCGGGGTGATTTTTTTCTTCTAAGTCCCGAAATTCTCAGTCCATATGCTCATGTTCACGGCTCCGTAACTTTGCATCCGTAGCTCCGATTCATGCATATAGCATATCAAAATGTTCATCTCAGAGAGTACATCATTTCATTCCATTGCATCATTTTCATTTGAGCTCATCTTGATGCCCGAAATGCTGTTAGAATAGGGCTACTTGAGATAATTGGCAGATCTGCTACTCCATTTAGGTTTTTGTCATTTTTGCCATGATTAATGTGTGCATGATATGCCCTGATGCTCTACATGTGTTTTGTTAAGGGCTTTGTCATCTTTCCAGAGGTGTAACCCATGTATTTTTTTGATGTGTGTGGTGACTTGTGCAAGCTTGCAAAGTGGTGCACTTGGTAATTCTGTTTTCAGGGACTTAGCAATTTCACTGTCCTGGACCTGTTTATCTCATGATGCCATATGTTCATGTTGTTTCCTAGTGATCCGTGCCTCTTTTGAGGATGATCAGTAAGGATGTTTTGTTAATATTGTAGTGCTCTATCCATCCATGTCTTTGTTTGCAATTTTGGAGCACCCTAGCTTGAGTCAATCGAGCTCTACTTTTGCTACTTTGTGAATCTGGGTAGATTGTCAACTTGTTTGCAATTTTGCCGATGATGTTGTAGTTGATCCATGCATGCTATGCTATTGTTCTTGCCATGTCTAGCTTGCATTTTGTGCCTTCTTGATTGGTGTATGCTTTTCTTGCCATCACTTGCACCGTAGTGAGTGCATCGAGCTCGTAAACATGACTACTTGAGTTATATTTTAGCATGTGTCAGTTTTTCACTGAGTCTGAAAACTGAATATGTTTTTGCTATGTTCACATGATTGCAATTGTATTTTCTGATCCCTTTTGGCTCAAGGTCACTAAGGGACTTTTGTTAAGCTCTTTGAGTAGCTCCCTGCCATGCTTTACTTTGCCATGTTCAGGTCCTGTAGCATGTAGTTTTGTTGCTCCGAAGTGAGCTACCTAATCTGGATTCCAGACAAGTGTTAATATCACAAAGTCTGAAATATGGTTGTCATATGCATTTTTGCCATGCTTGTTTGAACCTGTTAATGAATGATTTGGCCGTAGCTCAGTGCTAGACTTTTGTTAAGCATCTTATATGCGTCCCTTCCATGTATTTTGTTGTCATGTTTGGGTGCTGTAGCATGTTCATCTCATTGCATTTAGATGGCTACTTGCTGTAAATCGCAGACCGGTGTCATTTTAAATCGCTTGCCGTTTCCAAACCGTAACTCCGATTCCGGCGTTCCTTATATCGTTTTCAAGCGATTTCATCTCATGTTTCCAGTGGCACACTTGATTTTCCAAGTTGAGGCCAGATTCATGCATTTCCTGTCATATCTTGCATTCCGCATCCCGCATCGCATCCCGCATAGCATACCATCTTTGCATTGCGTTGTTTGAGTTTGCATGTGGTTGATTGTATCCTTGTTGCTTGTTTGTCTTGTTTGGGTAGAGCCGGGAGACGAGTTCGCTAACGAGGAGCCCGTTGAGTTTGCTTTCGAGGATCCAGTCAACTCTGACAACTATGCAGGCAAGATGATCATACCCTCGAAAGCATTACTATCTTTGCTATGCTAGTTTGCTCGCTCTTTTGCTATGCCATTGCTACGATGCCTACCACTTGCTTGCAAGCCTCCCAAATTGCCATGTCAAACCTCTAACCAGCATGTCCTAGCAAACCGTTGATTGGCCATGTTACCGCTTTGCTCAGCCCCTCTTATAGCGTTGCTAGTTGCAGGTGAAGATTGAAGGCATTCCTTGTTGGAACATCTTTTATTTACTTGTTAGGATATCATTATATTGCCATGTTATCTTAATGCATCTATATACTTGGTAAATGGTGGAAGGCTCGGCCTCTCGCCTAGTGTTTTGTTCCACTCTTGCCGCCCTAGTTTCCGTCATATTGGTGTTATGTTCCCGGATTTTGCGTTCCTTACGCGGTTGGGTTATAATGGGAACCCCTTGATAGTTCGCCTTGATTAAAGCTTTTCCAGCAATGCCTAACATTGGTTTTACCATTCGCCACCTAGCCTTTTCTTTCCCTTGGGTTATGCAGACTCAAGGGTCATCTTATTTTAACCCCCCCCCCCCCCGGGCCAGTGCTCCTCTGAGTGTTGGTCCACCTGTCAGCTGCCAGTGGCCACCAGGGGCAACTCTGGGCTGGCCTACCCGTACCTAGGACAATCTGAGTGTGCCCTGAGAAAGAGATATGTGCAGCTCCTATCGGGATTTGTCGGCACATTCGGGCGGTGTTGCTGGTCTTGTTTTAACCTGTCAAGTGTCTTGAAGAACCGAGATACCGAGTCTGATCGGAACGTCTTGGGAGGAGGTCTATTCCTTCGTTGACCGTGAGAGCTTGTCATGGGCTAAGTTGGGACTCCCCTGTAGGGATTTGAACTTTCGAAAGTCGTGCCCGCGGTTATGGGCAGATGGGAATTTGTTAATGTCCGGTTGTAGATAACTTGAACCTTAACTTAATTAAAATGAATCAACTAAGTGTGTTACCGTGATGGCCTCTTCTCGGCGGAGTCCGGGAAGTGGACATGGTGTTGGAGTAATGTTTGCGCAGGTTGCTCTCTAGTTTCACGCTCGCGCTTTGCCTCCTCTTCTCGCTCTCTTTTGCGTATAAGCTAGCCACCATACTTGCTAGTCGCTTGCTGCAGCTCCACTCATATTTTTCCTTGCCTTACCTATAAGCTTAAATAGTCTTGATAGCGAGGGTGCGAGATTGCTGAGTCCCTGTGGCTCACAGATTACTATTACACTAGATGCAGGGCCTGATGATTCCGCTCCAGGAGACGCGTTGAGCTCAAGTGGGAGTTCGACGAAGACTCTCAACGTTACTATGTTTCCTTTCCCGATGATCAGTAGTGGTGCCCAGTTGGGGGTGAACGGGACCGTGTCGCATGTTGGGTTATCTTTTATTTTGGCGCCGTAGTCGGGCCATGAGTGTTTGGATGATGTAATGTTATTTATGTACTTGATTGACGTGGCGAGTGTAAGCCAACTATGTTATCTCCCCTTTATTATTCATATTACATGGGATGTTGTGAAGATTGCCTAACTTGCGACATATGCCTTCAATGCGATTATGCCTCTAAGTCGTGCCTCGACACGTGGGAGATATAGTCGCATCGAGGGTGTTACATGGAATCTCCTCATTCAAGTCTGGTATGGCATTCCTTGCTCCATCTTGTCCAAACATCAACTGCCACATAGCTGTATCTTCAACTCTTCTCCCTTCTACACCAGCTCCTTCCCCTGCTGCTTCTGGGCCAGTGCCTCTTCCAGCGCTACCTCCTCTTGCACCAGCTCTTCCACCAGCTCTGCCGCCAGCTCTTCCACCAGTCCTTCCACCACTTCTTCCACCAGATCTTCCACCACTTCTTGTTTTCTTCACTGCTCTGCCTGCATTGGCACTTGTTCCAGGCTCATCTGCATTTGAAAAGTATAGTAACTTAAGAACATGCAAACAGTCAGGACCAACACTTGTGATTTAAGTTAAACAGTCAGTACCTGCATTTGGTACCACTTGTGTTGTTGCCCTTCTATTGCCTCTGCTTGCCATAGTTGTTCTTCCTTTAACAGTTGCAGTAGTATTTGTTCTTCTCTGTGGAATCAAATCTCTGGCATCAGCTACAAAACTGGATTCCTCTGGGAGAGGTCCAGGTGGCACCATCCTTGTAAGATGAGCCCTCTCCTGCAACATCAAGTGCAACAGTAAGTGAAACATGCAAACTCATCTTACAAGGCTGCTCCTATTGTCCCATTGTGTACATCAAGTAAACATGCAAACATGCAACATCAAGTACCTCTTGTCCCATTGTGTACACCATGCTGCTCCTATCATTGATTGGATCCAGCATATGGTTGATGTGGTGAGGCAGTATATCCTACACATGACAATTAAGTCATACAATGAAGTAAAGTGCAATGAAATTCTGGTAAAATAATATGCACTAACCTCGAGAATTTCAGGGCATGCAAACTCATCTTCCTCTTCCTCTTCCACTTGTGGATCCTGCATTTGCCTTTCCATGTATTTGCCATGACCCCTTTTGTTGTGATCATCTTTTCCACATACTGAACAGTGCATTGCCACACCCTTCTTATTGAGATAAACTGTGCCATCCTTCTTCTTCTTCTCTTCTGGAGTTTTCCTCCTCTTTGTGGCTGGCCTTCCCATGACCTTAGTAAACAAAGGAGGATGGATGTACATTCCATTTAGCTTATCCCAGTGGGTCCTATCTCTGAGAGGCATGATATTGTGACCATAGGCCTTCAGATATGTTTCTATGGTGTAACATTTGTGCACCAGCTCCTCAGGGTCTATCCTCTCAGCCCTACAAACTGCTATAGCATGTGGACAAAGAATTCCACTCAACCCCCAGCTCTTGCAATCACAAGTTCTACCAATGATATCAACTATATATGAGTTGGGTCCAGATTGCACATGATAAATGCCATTACCAGCATCTCTTGGAAAACAGTTACCACTCAACTCTGCATTCTTTTCTAACTTCTTTCTAATCTTTGGACAGATTCTTCCAGTCCACTTTTCCACTGCCTCCCTATGCTTGCTAGCAAGTCTTAATGAAAGTTTTCCCAAGATACATTCTAACATGGATATAATGCACATACCCCTGGCATCTAGTATGTAGCTGCAATGTATTTAAAACAGTTGTATGAGTAAAACAGTTGCAAAGTATTTAAATGAGCAATTCACTCATCAATGAAAGCATCAATGGAAATTAAAGAAGAACTGAAAAATGTACCTATTGAAGACCTCAGACATGTTGTTCAAGAGGATATCACACTTGGGGAAGTCACTAAAGAAGTTCTTAACCCATTGGTTAGGTGCTTTGTCCTCAAGCCAGTTGTAAGCTTCAATGTTGGCCTCTC
Organism: Triticum aestivum; assembly: GCF_018294505.1. Lineage (NCBI taxonomy): Eukaryota > Viridiplantae > Streptophyta > Magnoliopsida > Poales > Poaceae > Triticum > Triticum aestivum. The sequence goes on along the minus strand of NC_057797.1, from coordinate 181,372,068 downwards.
TCATTTTCTCTCTGTTTTGTGTCCACTTTGGTAAATTTGTTGATCTTGCCATGGCCCACAAAAGGTTTTTCAGTGTTTCCCCTTTGAACTTCTTCTGAAAGTTCTGGTATAAGTGCCTAACACAAAATCTATGCTCAGCATCTGGAAAAACTTTCCCAACTGCATTTATTATACCCTGAAAATTTGCACAAAGTCACACATAAGCACACATGAAGAAGCACGGTTCTATAGAGCTCATGTACACATGAAGAAGCACACATTTGCATTACCTTTTGCTTGTCACTCATGATAGTATATGGGCATGTGTTCACAATGTTGAGATCATTCTTAAGTGTTGTCAAGAACCATTCCCATGTATAAGTAGACTCCACTTCCACCAAACCCATAGCAATAGGAAATATGCAGTCATTTGGGTCTATGCCCACTGCTGTCTGTAGCTGGCCTTTGTACCTGCTCTTCAAGTGGCAGCCATCCAGAAATATTATAGGCCTACATCCCTTTAGAAACCCTCTCTTGCAAGCATCATAGGACCAATACAGTGATGACAAATGGTCCTTTGGGAGTGCATCATCTTTCCCCTTCACCTTGGTTGTTCTGACAATAAATTTGCTCCCAGGATTGCACCTTCTTAGTTCTTGGCCATAATCCCATAGCTGCTGGTATTGCTCTGCTTCATTTCCATGGATGATACCAAGTGTTGCCTTTCTAGCTCTTCCCAGTTTCATTTTATTGGGCATCAACTTAAACTCTCTCTGCACTTTGTTCCCAAATGTTGTGACGTCCATTTTCTGGTTGTCTCTAAACTCATCAAGGAATTTTTGTGTAAGAATCTTAACAGTCAAACACTCGGAATCAAAGTGTTTCTGGCATGTGTGATTGTCATTGTACTGCCTTATTACAATGCTTCCAGTCCTATTGTCCTTTGAAGCTTTAAGCAGCCAAGGGCATCCCTGAGAACACACTGCATTAAGCCTCTCACTCTCATTTCTTGGTTTGAAAATTTTGACTCTGTTCCTCACAGTGTATGCATCCAATGCCATCCTCAGCTCTTTCATGTCACCAAACACAAGCCCTACTCTGAACACTGGATTGTTCATGTCAACTTCTGGATTGTAAGCCCTAAATGTGTATTGCAGTTTCTCAAGTTCTGCTTTGGACAGGTTTAGCTCATCATCATCTAAAGGATCATCCTCTGGTACATATCCTTCCTGTTCATTGTAGTCACCAACTTCTGCATCTACATTCTCAAGGAATAGATCATCATCCATATCTTTCCACATCATAATCACTCTCATAAAAATCTGAATCAGTTTCCTCTCCTTGCTCTGTTGTTGCTGTGCCATCTCCTTGCTCTCCTTCCTCTCTATCATCTGCATTTTCTTCTTCCTCTCCTGCCTCTCCATTGTCTTCTTCCTCTATTCCTTCAGCAGACCTTGGCAATTTCCTTGGAGTAATTACCCTTGGCAGAGGGGGCCCATCTAGGATCACATCATCATACAAAGTTCTTATCTTGTTCTCCTCATCCACTATTAATAGCAGTGTCTTACATTCTTTGCTTGCATTGACCATAGCAGCAATGACCTATTCAGTATCCACACAAACAAGGCCATCTACTATGTCTTTGCCTGGCAAGCACCAGTACACTTGCAGATCTGGGTAACCATGGGAGTAATCCAGCTTGTCCAGGCAAAATTTCAGCATATCTAAGGACCAAGTGTCAGCATGACAGTAGTCAAATCCACAATAAGTGCTGCCAATATATGATCTGTTGACTCCTTGCCCAATAAATAAGCCATTGTGCTCAAACGCTACAGAGAACAACAGAGATTCTTCTCCTGAAGTTACTGCAAAAAAGACAGATTTTTTCTTCAGACTCTGATGCAAAACATAGCAGTAAATGAATTCCTTTTGAGTATATAGTACACCAATAACTAATTAACAACATTTAACATCACTTAATTGAATTCACCGCAACATTTATGGACAACATGCACTTAACTGAATTCGACAACAATCACTAACTGAATTTTGACAGCAAGTACAGTGCAATAACTGAATTTCGACAGCAAGAATAGGGCATCCATCACAGTAATCATAGGGGGGTGCATACATCCCAACAATCACAACATCTATCACATCTTCCTTCAAATCCAAGAACAACCCCTAAATTAACCCTAAATTAAGCCCCAAATCATCACCACCGGCAATCCAACATGGAAAGCAACGAAACAACAGTAATCGTCCTATCAAACACATACATTCCCTTCATCGCATGAATTGCGTCAACAAAACATCAATCTTTCCACCTAAATCATGAAGAACCTATCCCGATTAAAACCCTAGGACAAGGGAGCAACCCAACAGGAGAAGAGGATCGAGCGCGTACCGTACTCAGGAGGGAACTCCCCGGGCCCCCGTAGGAGCGGCTCCATGCCGCGTCGATGGGCGGCGGCGTCCAAACCGGCGGCAGAGAAGGCGACGGCGTCGAGGCAGAGGCAAAGAAAAAGAGGCCCAACACGACGCAGAGAAACAGAGACAGCAGGGGGTTAAGGATGGTTTGTGAGCACCGGGGCAAACCGCAAATATTGTACCACACCAGGGGGAATGTAGAAAAGTGCCCAACACCTGCCGCGAGCCTTCTCTTCCTACGTGGCAGCCCAGTTGGCATGTTTCAGACTGTTTTGTACCTAAACGTTACCGCATCAGAGTTGATGTATGACTTTTATGGGTTTTTTTTGTTTGTGTATGGATCCGTTACCGCCGCGAAAGTTTATGTACCCCGGGTGTAATTAACTCTTTTTAAAAGATACATTGCCATATTTTGGTGGGGCTTGGAGTTGTCTGATCATTCATCCTAGCGCGGATTTGGCATCCGGAGGTGTGGCGTGCCCATGGCGGCGCAAGGTGCGGCATGGTGCTCAGTTTGCTCGATGATTGTGGTGTTGTATGATAGTGACGACGAGATGCATCATGTGACATTGTTGTGGCTCGGGTGGCGGTGTTTCGATGGGCAGGTTGCAGTGATGATGGATGCGGTGAGCTCCGGTGAAAGCCTAGCACCGACCTCAATCGTTGTAGGATGAGATGTCATACCCCTTGTTGGAGGTCGAGGAGCCCCTTCACCGCCCTTGGTCAGTGTAGGATGAGATGTCGTATCCCTTGTTGGAGGCCGAGGAGCCCCTTCACCTCTCTTGTCATTGGGTCTCGGGTTATGAAAAACCAAAGTTTCGCCTTGGTCGGAGCGGTGTTGGCGGCATACTCATCGCTTCCTACTTGGGGCATTGCCTTGGATGCTCAGTATTTCCACCATTGGGCAGTGTTTTTACAGACTTTACAGATTGTTTTAGATGGTTAAAACCATACTAACTCGTCCTGCTCGAAATCATGTTAGCAAACGTTTCAGGAGCAATGCTAGAGCGATAGACATATTTTACAGATTTTACGGATTGATGCTAGTTGGCAGGTTTTGATTGGGATTAAAAGAGGAAGGCCGGCTTCACCCCATGAAATTGATGGAGGGGGAGGGGGTAATTAGTGTGGAGAAGCCCATGAACCCTTCGTTGTTGTCCGTGAGTTTAGAATTATCGACGTTTTAGTTACCCTGAGATATATGTTACTACTCCTCTCAATGGCTCCATTCGTTAGTTTTACTAGGATATCTGCTATAAATGCAGGTATTTAAACGAGAAGATCGTAACTGCCTGACACGCTTTGTTTACTCCCCGATCTGTGACACGGAGTGCGGCAATTCTGTTCCTAACGTGGGATCTGGGATTTGTGATTCCTGTGGATATAAAAGACCTTTATTAAACGACCTGATGCCCCCCCATTTACCCACCGGGATACGCGAAACCGTTGCCAAATGCGCGTAATAATAGTTACCCACTCAATCAACGGTAGTAGTACTAATAGCAGCGCTTACCGCTACGAGCGATGCAGATCGCAAGTTCGCAACGAACGCATGGCTAGCTCTAAACAAGAGAATAACCCGTCACGCCGGCGAAGATGCTACAATGTGTGGGACCATCAAAAAGTTTAGTAGTAGCATAATATATGCGCCCCAGCAGGTAGGTAAATACTGTCGGGTTAATAAAAGAGTTTACTTTGGGGCTCCCTTGCTTTGTGCCCGTGAGTAGAAGGGCGCGGCCAATCCGGAGCCCTGCAAATGGCGACAATGATGAGATGAGGCCCCCTTTTGTTCCCGCCTTTTGAAATTTTGGCGTCTCTCACCAATAATGGAGGAGGAGGAGGGGGGGAGCCGTCCGGGTCAAGGAGTGTGTGCTGTGCTCCCCACCGCTTGGACGCTTTTGTGCTAGAAAATTGTCCCGTCTTTCTTTCCACCCACGAGATAGATTGATACTACTAGCAGTGGATATACTACAGAATCGGGTGCCAAGATAGATAAAAACTTGTACGTCCCGGCAACGTAGCATCCGGCACGGCACTGCCTCCTTCCGTGCACCTACAGCCTACAGCCACAGGTGAAGCACCCCTCAAAAAAAAAAAAGCCACAGGTGAAGCAAGCGCATGGGCCGCTTCCGTCTCCCAATTCCCCGTCAGACAAAAAGAAGCAAAAGCCCAGACGTTTTGGTCCACAGAAGAATTTCATAAACCCCTCAAAGAAAAAAGAATTTCATAACGGCTACTGAACCTCCTGCCCCTTTCCTTTGAGACTAAACCGCCAATTAATTATACTACAGTAATAGCTTATGTCGTGGTCTAAGTAGCCGTTATAGGTCTGTCGTAGCTGTGTCAGTCTCGAGCTCCTACAGCGGCGTGGCACCCTAATCCACCCCGATTAATCTAATATAATCAGGCGCAATATGATTCATTAATAATCAAATACTGTACTAGTAGTACTTGGTGGCGACACGAAAGCGACGCCCGCCCTCACGTGCGTCGCCGTATTCACATCGGAACCGGGGTAGAGCAGCTGCTAATCGCGTCGTACGGCGCGACAGGGATGTGTGTGGACTGGCAGGCAGGCAGAGGAGATTAGCCAAGGACGCACGGACGTGACAGAGAATTGGATTCTCTTCTCCCTGCACCGCAGCTACCAGAAAGAAAACTGGTCACCGGATTCACGACGATTTGTTTTGGTTGGGTTGGGTTGGAATTAGATTCAAGAGGGGCTCAGACGTGCCGGGAAAACCGCTGAGCTGAACTCAATGCCTTGTTGTCCAGGAGGCCGAGTCTGACTAAATTCAGGCAATGGGTTGTTGGGTGGTACTGTATGTTCATATGGCAAGTCAAACCTAACGGCTTCAAATGGTATAATCCTGTCATTCAATCTGACCCATGATTTTGACCGGGTTCCAACTTCCAGGTTTCCATCATTCTCGCTACACTACACTTCTTTTAAGGGAAACTGAAAGCCCAGCCCCCCACCACAACTTGCTGCTTCAGGTTCAGCATCAAACAGGCAGACAGGCGAGAAAGAACATGCACGGGTATGAACGAATGGCTTTGTAAGATTCCCATCCGTCCATCTACTCTACCAGGGATGGGTCTAACAATCAAGTGAACCGCGACCAACGCAAACACAGCCATATCTTAACAGCAGAGAAACTGTCATCTGTCAGGTAACCTCCCACCGCAGTACACGAGCCAGCCAGCAAAACTGGCTTCACAACACACATAAGTACATCTAAACCTATCCAGTATGGAGAGACACAGTTTTAACTTAACTGACATGCCCCGGGAGAACCGGCTACAGAAAACAGAAACGCTACTCCGCGGTCGGATGCCACAGAAAACACAATCAATTCTTGGCTCGGCAAAAGGATCCGACCGATCATCTCCAGGGGGGATCTCGGCGTTCGTCGGTTATAACAGTTTAACCTCGTCCTCTTCTGCAATCTCTTCCAACATGCTCATCACTGGCAGGCTGATGATCATCATCCCAGGTGGTTCTCCTTCTCCATGGCAGCATTCTTTCTCGACCGAGCCGGAGCCGGAGCCGGTACCCTCGTCGTGGCAACGCTGCCGTTCTCCTTGTTGCTGCTCACGGACTCGCCTGCCTTGGTGGCATTGCGGTCTGTAAGAGGGTTACTCTCCGCAGCGGACACAGAGGACATTGCCCTCGGCAGCCTCAGGGGAATGTCGGCTCTGTTCTGCGGAGCGGCTTCGGCGTTATCCGGCGCAGAGGCTGGGGCTGGTGCAGGAGGCTCCGTAGGGACGAGCTGGATTGTTGCCGACTTGCGCCAGTTCTTCCTCTGCTTAGGTTTTGCCCCAGCTTGTTTTGCCTGTAAGTCATGCACGCAAAATGAGGCAGTGACGGTACAGAAATGTCCATGACAGCGAAAACTAGATTGGTCGCGAGCGACAGTTCCGTATTCCCTGAAATAGTAGTAGTGTACTTACATCGTTATTTCCAATGTCCGCCAATGGCTTTCTTGATTTTGGCTGCTGAGTTTCCTTCTCAGCCACAGCATTCTCGAGAAGCATGATTCCTTGCTTCACTTCTTCCTTCATTTTGGCATCATTCCCTGAAGAAGAAACGTTACCAAACTCGCTCCCTTCCTTCTCGGATGGTGGTTCATCGTCTATTTCTTCCTTGACGACGCGCATCCTATTGGAACACTTGGAAGCATTACACCCGCAACCAGTACCGCATTGTGAGCCTAGAGCTCTGCACTCACAATATCTGGTGAGCTTGCACAACGATTTCGATGAACACGAGCAGCACTGTGAAGAAGCATGCTCTTTCTGGATAGTGGGAATTTCCTCACTAGGCATCTCTGACTTCACATCTGTAAGTGAATTGTTTCTACTCGGGTTAGATGTTCGCCGCCGTGTATTATTGATTTTCCTGGATGACTCTACCCAGTCTGTATCAGATCCATCATCACTCATATCTTCTAATTCTCCCGACTCATCAGCATCTGATATGTCCATGTCATCCGACCAGTAGAAGCTGCTCTTACCATGCTGGAATTGAGAACCTCGAGCACTCTACATTCAGGATGGGCAACATGAGAAAAAACTGCCTATGAATGTCACCAGATGTAATCTAGATGAAACTGAAAACAGGAAGGTAGCTAGATACCTTCCGCAAAGCATAAATTTGACCATCTTCTGGATCAATAGTAGTATCACGCCTTGAGGCCCTACCAGATTTCTTCGCATTGTTCATTGCAGCGAAAAGCTGTCAATTAGAAGAAAGTATCAGTGTGCGAGTGATAACTGCAATCGTATCTGCTTAATGAAATGCATCATCAAAATTTCAGTGATGATAAAAGTGCACAATTATAGAGTATTTACCTGCATATTTTGGTTATGTAGATCATTAACTTGTGCTTCTAACTGTCTAGTTCTGCCATTAAGCGCAACCACCTTTTCTTTCAGTTCTCCAATGATGAGATCCTTCTCTATACACATCACCTCCTTATCATGTAGTTGGCACCTTGAAGCGACATACAGAAAATTAGAACATATTTAGGAAAAACCAGGGATTGTCCATTTAATTTCTTTTAGAAAACTTCAATCATGAAAAACAGGTAGTACTGATTACACAACATAAGAGATATAAACATCATTGGACACTAAATGACAAGTACAACATACCTTGAAGATGATGCTAACTGAAAAAGGTAATTCATTGTGTTCTTTGCATCAGGCAGGGACCTTACATGGTTCCATCTGCCTCTACCATTGAACACACGCTCCCGCTCCTCCGCTTCAGACAGTTGAGAAGCCATTGATACCATAGCACTAGATGATGATGACAGCATGTTTTCCAGTGCTGATATTCTGGAACTCCTAGCGCTAGGAGACATAGCCTCGGGACACTCCTTCAGCTTTGCTATTTCCTTAGATATTGTTGCTCTCCTGTTTTAAAGAAAAGTTTATGTAAAATACATTAAATTTTAATGCACAAGACAACACTCAACCAGCGCATGTAGAATTTCACAGTTACAAGTTACAACAGTTTTTGATTTTAAATAAATAAAGAAACAGATCAGAGCTAACTTTACTGAACTGTGAAAGCCCATGATTTCCCTTCAGATAAATTATGTGTTGGAAAAAATCTCAATACTGATGTGCCTTTGAAACAAGAAGGATATAAGCCTATATATTTGCAAGCCTTGCAGATTTTAGCTGACCCTACTCTACACGCTCGGCATCGATCTCTCCAGTGGTATGGTCAATTTGGTATGGAAAGGAATTATTTTCACATGGCCTGTTTCATTTCCGATGACTAAAACCGTGTTCACCTTTTTGTCCGTCATCAAAATTGTTCGATACAATGCACATATACATGATAAACACTACCAGGCAAGAAAGTACTAGCAACAAAAGCTTATATTAGCAACAGAAGGAACCTGAGACTTACTCTTGTATTTGTCGGTCATAGTGTGAACGTAATTCATACGCCCTTACAGTTACTTCAAGTTCATCATCAATCGTTCGCATCAAGGCCTAGTGACATGTTAAAAGAATATTTCAGACATAGTACAACATTAAAGTACAAAAGCCTATTGTATTCACCGAAATATTGTCAGGTTTTTGTAAGAGCACCTGAATCCCTGATGCGCCTGTTCCTTCAAGTTTACAAATCAAAACCAAAAGGCAGCAATTCATCAGTTGGGACATATGAGCACATAAATATCTCAGTAGCAGCAGAAAAGAAGTCACTCTCTGTAGCTTCTTACCATGAGCATCACGGGTGGACTTCTTTGCTTCGAGCAAATCTTTCAGTCTTTTCGTGGCCATCGTAGCTTCTTCAGTTTTTCGCTGTAAAACCTACATGGAGGAGGCTGGCATAACTACCAAGTTATTTGGAAGCAACAACAACGATTTTTTGTTAGAAAACTAACCATTTTCTGCTTCTGATTTAAAGCTAGGAGTTTATGCATCTCATATTCATTCCGTCTCCCTTCCTTCTTCAGCTGGTAATATAAACACACCATTCTCACCACAAGTCCTTTAAAAGATTGCAAGCTTACAGAAGAAATGAACTACAAACAGTCAAAACAGTAACCTGGAGCACTTCCTTTTCACGAGCCGCTTTCCAAGATCTAAATTGCTCGGATTCTTGTTTGATCTTTTGTTGAAGTTGAACCTAAGATAACATTTAAAAGAACATATGTCAGATGATAAAACGACATTAAATTTGGGAACATTTGGAAGGAAAGGAAAACCTTCTGAGATTTGATGCGTTGAATTTCTCCTTGTAAACGCATAGCTGCATCATCACTTTTGTGTTTCTGTCGTAGCAACTGTTGGTGAGCATCCTGCTTTTTCTTGAGCTGAGAGACCTGCCATAATGGTGGCCAGTTAGTATCTGAGAAAGAGAAAAGATCAATTCATGTATGTACAAACCTGAGTTTCAAGCATGTTCATCTTCTGAAGATAGTTCTCTTTCATTTTGTGTGAGCACTCATCAGTTGAGGAAGATATTTTTGCTAGTGCATGACGGAGATCCTCAATTTCTTTCTGTAAACACAATTAAGATTACTACTGTTTCAGGGGGGAAAAAAGGAATCAGCAAATTTAAGCCAGGTGAAACCTGAAAAGCCTTCTTTTCTTGTTCCATCTCATGTAACTTCGTCTCATAATGTTGCTTGAGAACAGAGGTATCACTCTTCGCAAATTGTTTCATCTCAGCCTTCAGAAATTTAAATTTAAAAAGAGGTATAATTACAATCTTCCAGTGGAACAAAAAAATAATACCAGAGAACAGTAAAAAACTATAAGAATCGTAGGCTAAATGTGGTTATCTTTGAACACGAGTTTACAACGGATGGGTGAATGAAGAATATTCAGTACATGTAAACAAAATGCCAAGGTCAAGCAAGACAAGTTGTAAATCATATACAAACAACTACAATCATAAAGAAAGAAAAATAGTACCTCCTTTTGCTGAAGTCTTTTATCTAGATCTTGCAGCTCCATATCCAGTTTCTCCTGTATGGATGAATGTTCTCTTTCCTTTTCTTCTTCATCAACTTCACCTGAAAAAGAAGGGTGCCTGTTAGAGTAAGTGTCACGAACGCATGGTATCAACGTGTTTCAGTAACTTACTTGACACTTCGAGCGTTCCTACTTCACAACCTGAACCTAGATCGTCTAGAAGCATGCCCTTATCCAGTGCAAGTCGATCATGCAAACCATTTCTACAGGCAGTGGAGAACTTCTGCCGTGTTACTTCAGCCTCCAACTGCTGAATCTTCGATATATAGGTCTTCATAAGGTCCACATCCTACTCAGAAAATAATAATGTAACAGTTCAAGTAGGGTGGTATGACAATGTCCACACAAAACGGTATTTGATTAGAGACACTTCATTGTACACACCTGCTCACTACCGGCATTTTCAATATCATCCCACGATTTTCCATTGCGTGCTGAATCGAGCTTTAACATGAGCTGATCCTTTTCCAGCTGTCAACAAATAAAATATTTGTTATGTATTGTGCTACATTATTGGCAGGGCTACTCATAGGCTACATTCCATTATATAGATGGTACAGAGAAATGGTATGCGGTATATAAGTAATTGCATATCATGAAGACATACAAATATCACATAAGAGATACACCCACATGCTGCATTACGTAAGGAGGGTGAACTCATAAAGCACTAATAAATAACACTATGTACAGAAGTATATTATGGCTTCACTGAATCAAGAAAAGTGCATGCACGATTCAAGCACAAGATACCTGGGCAGCAACTGCACGCTGTGCTAACTGTTCACAAGACATTTCCCTTTCCTTGAGCTCACAGTACAGTTCTGAATTTTTTAACTCAAGTAGAGAGACTTTTTGTTGCAGCAGCTGAAAGATGCAGAAAAGAACATTAGTGATAAAATGAACTAATCTGATTGGTCAATGCACCAAACCAACCTGAAGTTCTTCTAGTGCCGCACTCCCACTGCGGGAAAACAGAAGTTCACTCTGGAGCTGCTCTAATTGACTCCTCAATTTTTGCATCTCTGCTGTAACTGGGTCTCTGTTGATCTATTCATAAGATACAAAAGGATAAGCAAGTGATGGCAACCCAAATAAAAGATGCAAAGGTTTCTTTAAGGATAGAACAAGCATACCACTGCTTTGTTTTGAATATTCCGAGCACGATTGGCATACTTGAGTGTATTTATGGTTTCCTCTGCATTAGAATCAGCAGGACTAATGCAAGCTGCAGAAAAAATAAATGGCAAAGAAATTTGATTTTAGTATTGTTCCCAGTAGGGCAATACGAGGATATAAGTGTGCAAAACTCTAAACCTACCAATCATAACGGTTTTACTGTTTCCTCCTAGAGAGTCCTGCAAGAGAACAAATAGCCATTAGCCACATATTAGATTTCAGTTTTCCGGCTTAAAATAAGAGGCCATATAGAAATACAAGTAATGGTATACATACCTGCAGCAGGCGAGTTAATTTGCTGTCCCGGTATGGGACAAATGCTCCTTCTTTCCGCTTCTTTTCATCACCTAATGCACTAATAACATTGCCAAGAGCAAGAAGGCCTCTGTTTATGTGTATCCCTATAGCCAGAAGATACAAAGAACATATTCAATATCAGTTTAGCAGTTATATACTGAATTAAACCAACATCTACAAATGCAAGAAGATCCGTCCTTGCCTTCTTTAAGCCGTAATCCATCAGCTCCTGTTCGTTTAGCCCTCTCAGAACCAGCCAAGTCAACTAGATGAAATTTTGATGATAAAATATCATATTCATTACTAGTTGACTTCTCAGATGCAGAACTTGAGGTCCTCTTTTGTTCGATAGATATCGTAAAAATAGCATGAGAGCGACTGCAAAGAAAAAATGTCCATTGAAATACAAGTTATAAATACATTATAATCAAAATTACTGGTCAACATTGTGTTTTTCTAGGGCATGTCACTGTCCAAAGCAATTGCTTAAAATATTTGAATGTCTACACTTAAACTTTCAAAAATCATGCAAGTAGCTCATCTGCTCAAGGTCCCAATTTAAAACCAATCCAACAAATAGCACATATGGCAACACAAAAGCCAACAGTAAAATAAACAGAATGATCTAACCGTTTTAGTAGTATTAGAACCCAGAACAGATGAAAAAAGGAGTCTAAACAGAAAAGTTGGTGTTCATGTAAACAAAATTGCTCATCGCATCATCGAAGTATATGCGACTTACCTTGACTGGCTATTCATGTTTGTACTTCCAGTTGCGCGTGACAAAGATCCTCGTGCCAAGTGCAAGGCCATTTCTTCTTTTGACTTGACTTCAGCCTCCGTCACGCCAGCAAGCGTAATGCTTCCATTTGCAGTTTCTCGAATCTGAATAGGCACTCTAGCAGGCGCTGCTGCTTTTGCAACAGACCCAGGATCATCAAGCAAATCGAATACTTCCTCCTTGAATATCTGATGTGAACAGCAACACACACCAAATGGTAATAAGCAAAATATGTATTTCAATTATATTGAAGTAAAGATAAGTGCTACTCTCTCCGTCCATAATTCTTGTCGTGGTTTTAGTTCAAGAAATATGGAACATAGTGAGTACCAGCTAGCATACCTCAATGAAGGATACCCTAATTAAGAACTCTGTATCACCCTTCATTGCATCAGCTTTCTTGAATATCGTCTCCATGACTTGTGGAATTATTCCTCCACAGTTAGATTCACCAGAATAATTGGTCCCCATCGTATATGTCTTCCCGGATCCAGTCTAAAGGTTGTATGAGAAAAAGGCAAGTTAGAAGATAAACATCCAAGAACAAAAATAATACTCTCAAGACATAACTGTTGGTTGTTACCTTGCTACTGTCTATGTTCTATGCTGAGATCTGGACCATAACTAAACGAGGCATAAATGTTGTTTGGATTGTTGGAAGCAAAGTGGTAATTTTCTCATTTTAAGCATGACATTCGTTCACAAATCATGTGGAAAAGTTAAGGCTACAAAATCATATGATTAAGGCATTCCTAAAAAGAAGTTGACATGATGAATCCGTAGTTGCTACACTATGGCTCTCAATGTAGTAATGTACTATAGTCTAAAAATTACACATTGTGCCAAGTGATGGATAAACCCCAAGCGCAAATATGGGATAGATGTCTCCCTTTAATCACGCACGGATATCCTTATAGTGATGCTAGAGTAAATATTGAAGATGACACGGTTACACTCACAAAACAGCAACAAGTAAAGCATCTTCCTAATAAAACTGTCAATAAAGGTTAATTAGCTGCTAGGTGAACAACAGTAACAGCTAGGAGCAATGCTATAAAGCAACCAATTGTAATTGCACGTGTGGAAATTACTTCCAACATACAAAATAAGTACCTGGCCATAAGCTAGCACAGTGGTGTTGTATCCACAGAACAATGAGTCGATTAGTGGATACACACATTGCTCAAATATCAACGAGGAAGAAGACCCCGTGCTGCCGTAGACATGATCATAAGTGAAGATGTGTGGGCCAATTTGAACCTACAATAGCACAAAAAAGCACCATAAACATCTATTTATAGACTTATAAGCCATTCAGAAAAAGAAATCTACTGATAAAGTTGTTATCATATAAATTATACTGGTTCAGCATTCATTCCGATGGGCACAATAGATTCCAATGTTCTGGAAGAGAAATTCAACGGTGAAAATATAACACGTTTTAACAGTGTGCTCAAAATCAGCAAAGACAATGGTCCTAACTCCTAAGCAATAGAACCAGGGCCCCACGGCTCATCTCCCATATGCATCCAAGCCCTTGGTGGATCTGGCCGCCCAGATTATGCTCCAAGAAACAAAAATTCACAGATGCCATGATTATTTTCTCGAGAATACAGAGACATGATTTCACGGACCACCCAGATGGCAACAAACCAGATAAACAGATTGGTAAATGAATGAATCAACTGTCGATCTGAATCTATCATGTGCCCGCCCATCCGTCAGTTCAATCTGTAATCCTGGGAGCGCATGTTGCCAAGACCAGCAGAGGCAACCAAGAAAGACATACCTGCGGCTCGCCCGGCGTGACGGTGACGCAGTCCGTGCATCCGAGGACGAGCTCCGGCGTGATGAGCGGCCGGACGTTGACTGCCACCTTGACGCTGTCGCTCTGCGGCTGCGACGCCATATCCGAGCTCCCCATCGGAAGAACCCTAAACACGAAATTCCCAGAACGGATCAAGAAAAGGTCCAGGGCCCAAAGTATACCCCAAGAAAACAAGAAATCTAGACATCCCGAGCCGGAAATCTGAGAAATCCGGGCATCCATTCGGGCGAACCTCGGAATCTGAGCCGAGGGTTTTGAATCCGTCTCACCTCACCGCGCCCTCGCCGTGGCGGCGCCTCCCGTCGACGGGGGCTGAGAGGATGGGGCGGCGGGCGTGCGGGAGAAGAGAGGCTGCGTAGGAAGACGCGCCTGGTGGCGGCGGCGGCGGATGAGGATGAGGGGGAGGAGGGGGGGAGGGAGAGCTCGGCGCGGACGGAAGAGGGGAGGCGTGCGAGAGAAAATGGGAAGAAATGAGAACCGTGGGGCGTCCTCCAGCGGGTGGTGGACCCAACGCAACGGCTTCGGATCCGATTTCGAAATTCAAACGGGGGTGGAAACGCGGCCCCCTTCTCTGTCAGGCGGTAAGCACGTGCCACGCCCGGGTATTTTGTTGCCGGATTTGAATGGCGTTGGCGGCCGATACCACGGATGGTTGCTGTGTTTTTAATGCTTAGGCCTTTTTGATTCATAAGATAAGATTATCGTAGGAATAGAAATTTTATAGAAAATGAGATGACATGTATCTCAAATTCTATGAGTAGGAATAGGAAATGAGATGTCATTTGGTTGACACCAAAGGATTTTTTTCATTGAGTTTAGACTCATTTTTATTTTCCTATAAAATATAGAGGATAGGAACCAATCCTATGTAGGAATAAAAATCCATTCCTATGAACCAAAGGGCTCTAAAGAAAAAAATCCTATAAGAAATCCTATCCTCTAGAATTCCTATAAAATTCCTCCAAACCAAAGAAGGTCTTACGTTCCTGCAAAATTTATATTTTACAAGAGCAACTCCAAGTCGATCCGATTCAAACGAACGCACATCCTTGTCTGTTTTTTATCGTTTGGATCGGCTCGTGCGCCCCTTCTTCGTTTTGATCGGTCGTGTGCCCAACGTCCAGACCCAAATCTTGTTCGCACAGAATTTTAAAAAGCCACGGCCATAGATTATGCCAGCGGCCATGCCATCGTCCAGAGTTCATGCCGGCGTCATGCCAGCGGCCGGCATCACACAAAAAGGGGCGGGAGTTCAACCATGCCATCTCGTCCGTAATCATGCCTGCGCACTTGCTGGCGTACAAAAAATGGCGTTGTTCATCATAGATCACTCGTCGTTGAACTTGAGCATGTCGACCTGCATCTTCTCGAACCAAGACCTCTTCCTTGGGGTCACCGTGCTCAAGTCCGTCTTCATGATCTCCACCCCCGTCATCATGCTAGCGAGCGCCACTTCTTTTGCCTTGGTCTTGGCATTGGTGGCCTCGATCTCGAGCATCTTCCTTTGCTTCTCCGCCTCCATCTCGAGCTTCTTCGCTTGCTTCTCCGCATCAAGCTCAAGCCTCCTCCTTTGGATCTCCATGAAGGCCTTCATTTACTCTTCTTTTGTCTTGGCGATGCTTCTTCTCCCTTGTCTCCTTTTTGATCATCATGCCTTCCACAGTGGCATGCAAGGCAATCGATGCCGCATCGCGCTTGTTCTCTTTCTTGGAGTTGTTCTTCCCCCGCGGCCGTGGCTTCTCTCCCTTACCATGGTCCTCGACGGCCTCCTCCCCTCCACGCGCCTTGATGGCGGCATATTACGCCTTGAACTTCTTGACCCTGTTGATGACCATCCAACAATGGGTGAGGTTCAAGGACTTGTTGTCATGTTGGGCCTTGAATGCCTCCAAAGTTTGAAGTGCCTACAAATGAATAGCACGCAAGCATATGAGCAAAATGGACATGCAAGTGCAACGAAAACGAAGATGGCCGCATGTATGACGTATCTTTGATGCCGAGGCCGCTCATGAGACATTCCTCGATGCTTTCAAGGGTGGCACAAGGAGAAAACGACAAGGGTTAATCACCCAGTGACAGCAGGGGTAGCAATGCACGTATCGTATTGTTGATACTAAGGAGAAAACGACGAGGGTTAATCATATTGCTTGGTTTTATTCTGTCTACATTATCAACATACTTCATGCATTACTCTGTTTATTATGAACTTAATATGTAGAGAGGCAAGCATAGAAGCGCTCTCGAAGTGGAGTAATAGTACTAGATGCAGACAGGAGTCGGTCTAATTATCATAGACGTAATGCCTATGTACATGATCATACCATGAATACCATCATAACTATGCGCTTTTCTATTAATTCTTCAACACTAATTTGTTTACCCGCCATATGCTATTTTTATGAGAAAAAAGTCTCTAGTGAAAACTATGGCCCCGAGGTCTACTTCAATCAAATTACAAAAACCCAAAATACCTTGTTGCAATTTTCTTTCTTTTATTTTACTTTACAATTTATCTATCTACTACTATCAGATTTAATCCTTGCAATTAACGAGTATAAGGGGATTGACAACCCTCTTACCCGCGTTGAGTGCAAGCATTTGCTCTTGTGTGTGTGGGTACTATTGAGGGGTGTTTGCATGGTTCTCTACTGAAGAAAAAAATATCTGTTACTATATTGCTTCACCCTTCCTCTTCGGGAAAAATCCCAACGCAGCTCACAAGCAACAAAGTGCGCCCTTCACGAGGTATATATCTTGGAGCCTACCGAGCCGACGTACAATCCCAGGTCAAAAGTCCCAATCATCTTTGATATATGTGACCATTCGACTAGCGTCCACCATGGTGGAACAACCGCACTCATCCTTGACACAGTTGTTGTTGGTTTCCACCTCACTAAGATCCTGATGGATGACGACGATAGCTTGAATCTCATCACGCTGGCACATTGAAGAAGATGCAGTTCGACAAGTCAAACATCAAGCTGACCAAGACTAAATTCAAGGGTATTGTCCCGGGCGTGGAGAATCGTTGCATCGGAAGGGTCAAACTAGACGTGGTGTTCGGTACCCTAGACAACTATTGTTTGGAGCATTACCATGAGAAACACACGTGGTGCACATCAGCATTATAATTTGTACTCTTAGTAAGAAAAAAACCCACAAAAACACAAAGATGAAATCAAGGGGAAAACCACAAAAAAATCAAGAAAAAACAACAACAAATTGGCTTCGTACCACACACCTCCCTGAAGGAAATATGCCCTAGAGGCAATAATAAAGTTGTTATTTTATATTTCCTTATTCATGATAAAGGTTTATTATTCATGCTAGAATTTTATTGATCGGAAACCTTGATACATGTGTGAATACATAAACAAACACCGTGTCCCTAGTGAGCCTCTACTAGACTAGCTTGTTGATCAAAGATGGTTAAGGTTTCCTAACCATGGACATGAGTTGTCATTTGATAACGGGATCACATCATTAGGAGAATGATGTGATGGACAAGACCCATCCGTTAGCTTAGCATAATGACCGTTCAGTTTTATTGCTATTGCTTTCTTCATGTCAAATACATATTCCTTCGACTATGAGATTATGCAACTCCTGGATACCGTAGGAATACCTTGTCTGCTATCAAACGTCACAACGTAATTGAGTGATTATAAAGATGCTCTACAGGTATCTCTGAAGGTGTCTGTTGAGTTGTCATAGATCGAGGTTAGGATTTGTCACTCCGAGTATTAGAGATGTATCTCTGGGCCATCTCGATAATACACATCATAAGCTTGCAAGCAAACGACCAAGGAGTTAGTCACAAGGTGATGTATTACAGAACGAGTAAAGAGACTTGCCAGTAACGAGATTAAACTAGGTGTGAAGATACCGACGATCGAATCTCGGGCAAGTAACATACACCGATGGACAAAGGGAATTACATATGTTGTCATAACAGTTCGACCGATAAAGATCTTCATAGAATATGTAGGAGTCAATTGTTGGGAAACATTGCATGGAAAACAAAAAAAATTCTATGCACACGCAATGATCTATCCATGTAGATGCATAGCAACAAGAGGGGAGAGTGTGTCTACGTACCCTCGTAGACCATAAGTGGAAGCATTTTCTCAACGCGGTTGATGTAGTTGAACTTTCTTCGCGATCCGATCATGATCCAACCGATCTAGTGCCAAATGGACAACGCCTCCGAGTTTAGCACATGTGCGGCTCAATGATGTCTCCTCCTTGATCCAGCAAGCGAGAGAGGAGAGGTAGATGGGATCACGACCAACACAACGGCGTGGTGGTGATGGTAGTGGTGGAGTACTGACAGCGCTTCACTAAGCGTCGTCGGGACGAGGCAGTGGAACTACGGAGCAATGGGAGAGAGAGGGGCGCCAAGGGCTTGGTGTCTCCTCTTGGGGTGCCCCTCCCCTCTATATATAGGTGGAGGGGCGTTGGAAACAGCCCCTCCAAGCCCTAGGGTGCAGCTAAGGGGGAGACGAGTAGAGGAAATATGCCGTAGAAGCAATAATAAAGTTGTTATTTATATTTCCTTATATCATGATAAATGTCTATTATTCATGCTAGAATTGTATTAACCGGAAACTTAGTACATGTGTGAATACATAGACAAATAGTATGTCCCTAGTGTGCCTCTACTAGACTAGCTCGTTAATTAAAGATGGTTAAGTTTCCTGACCATAGACATGTGTTGTCATTTGATGAATGGGATCACATCATTAGAGAATGATGTGATGGACAAGACTCATCCGTTAGCTTAGCATAATGATCGTTTAGTTTATTGCTATTGCTTTCTTCATAACTTACACATGTTCCTCTGACTATGAGATTATGCAACTCCCGAATACCGTAGGAAAACCTTGTGCGCTATCAAACATGACAACCTAACTAGGTGATTATAAAGATGCTCTACAGGTGTCTCCGATGGTGTTTGTTGAGTTTGCATAGATCGAGATTAGGACTTGTCACTCTGTGTATCGGAGAGGTATCTCTGGGCCCTCTCGGTAATTGATACGTCTCCAACGTATCTATAATTTTTGATTGCTTCATGCTATATTATCTACTGTTTTGGATGTTTATGGGCTTTATTATACACTTTTATATCATTTTTGGGACTAACCCCTAAACCCTATTAACCCAGAGCCCAGTGCCAGTTTATGTTTTTACCTTGTTTTAGGGTTTCGAAGAAAAGGAAAACCAAACGGAGTCCAATTGACCTGATACTTCACGGAACTCATTTTTGGAAGGAAAGAAGCCCAAAAGACTTGAAGAGCACGTAAGGGAAGCTTCAAGGAGGCCACGAGGTAGGGGGGCGCGCCCACCCCCCTGGGCGCGCCCTCCACCCTCGTGGGCCCCTCGTGGCCCCCCTGACGTACTTCTTCCGCCTATATATCTTCATATACCCTAAAAACATCCGAGAGCACAATAGATCAGGAGTTCCGCCGCCAGAAGCCTCCGTAGCCACCGAAAGCCAATCTAGACCCGTTCCGGCACCCTGCCGGAGGGGGGAATCCCTCTCCGGTGGCCATCTTCATCATCCTGGTGCTTTCCATGACGAGGAGGGAGTAGTTCTCCCTCGGGGCTGAGGGTATGTACCAGTAGCTATGTGTTTGATCTCTCTCTCGTGTTCTTAATTTCGCACGATCTTGATGTATCGCGAGCTTTGCTATTGTAGTTGGATCTTATGTTTCTCCTCCCCCTCTACTCTCTTGTAATGAATTGAGTTTCCCCTTTGAAGTTATCTTATCGGATTGAGTCTTTAAAGATTTGAGAACACTTGATGTATGTCTTGTCGTGCGTATCTGTGGTGACAATGGGATACCACGTGATTCACTTGATGTATGTTTTGGTGATCAACTTGCGGGTTCCGCCCATGAACCTATGCATAGGGGTTGGCACACGTTTTCATCGTGATTCTCCGGTAGAACTTTGGGGCACTCTTTGAGGTCCTTTGTGTTGGTTGAATAGATGAATCTGAGATTGTGTGATGCATATCGTATAATCATACCCACGGATACTTGAGGTGACATTGGAGTATCTAGGTGACATTAGGGTTTTGGTTGATTTGTGTCTTAAGGTGTTATTCTAGTACGAACTCTAGGGCTGTTTGTGACACTTATAGGAATAGCCCAACGGATTGATTGGAAAGAATAACTTTGAGGTGGTTTCGTACCCTACCATAATCTCTTCGTTTGTTCTCCGCTATTAGTGACTTTGGAGTGACTCTTTGTTGCATGTTGAGGGATAGTTATGTGATCCAATTATGTTAGTATTGTTGAGGGAACTTGCACTAGCGAAAGTATGAACCCTAGGCCTTGTTTCAACGCATTGCAATACCGTTTACGCTCACTTTTATCATTAGTTACCTTGCTGTTTTTATAATTTCAGATTACAAAATACCTTTATCTACTATCCATATACCACTTGTATCACCATCTCTTCGCCGAACTAGTGCACCTATACAATTTACCATTGTATTGGGTGTGTTGGGGACACAAGAGACTCTTTGTTATTTGGTTGCAGGGTTGCTTGAGAGAGACCATCTTCATCCTACGCCTCCTACGGATTGATAAACCTTAGGTCATCCACTTGAGGGAAATTTTCTACTGTCCTACAAACCTCTGCACTTGGAGGCCCAACAACGTCTACAAGAAGAAGGTAGTGTAGTAGACATCAAGTTCTTTTCAGCCGCCGTTGCCAGGGAGGTGAGTGCTTGAAGGTATATCTTTAGATCTTGCAATTGAGTCTTTTAGTTTCTTGTTTTATCACTAGTTTAGTTTATAAAAGAAAACTATAAAAAAATGGAATTGAGTTTGTCTCATACGCTTCACCTTTTTAATATCTTTCGTAAGTATGATGGAAAGGAAAATTGTGCTCAAGTGCTAGAAGAAGAAATCTATAAAATGTTTGTCACTAAATATGTGAATGATGAGCATGATTGCAATATTGTTAGTACAAATTCTTTGAATATCCATGATACTAATTATGATTGCACTAGTTATGATGAAAATGTCTCCTATAAATATGTCAATTTTTGTGGAGTGCATTGGGTTTGTACGCACACACCAAATAGGGAAGATAGATATTGCAAGAGGCATAAGTACTTAGAAACTAAATTGTTGCAAGAAAGGCTAGATGAATGTGCTGAAAATTTAAATTATATTGGCCATACTTGTAAGCTTTGCAATGAACATGATCATTTCAATACCCAATGCAAATTGTTTCATGATTGTATCGTGTCCAACAATTGTGACGACTTGATTCCCCTTGCACATCATAATGAACTTAGTTTGCTTATGAGTTACAAAGAAATGAAACATATAACTAATTATCTTCCAGAATTTGCCCGTTATAAACTGCTTGGCTTTGATCTAGAGGAAATTTATATGTATTGTGCGGTGAATTGTATTGAAAATCCTTATATTGCCAACTACATAAAGAAAAGAAAAGAAATAGAAGATGAAGAGAATACTAATGAAAGGGAAGAGACTTCCCAATATCCTCCTATTATTTCTTATAATGAATCAGGTAACGAGGAGGAGCCTCCTATTCAACCAATCTCATTAATAAGGAGCTCCATAAAGAGGATTGAACCCACACATGATGTGGTGAAGAAGAAGAAAAGAAAAAGGAAGAGAGGTAAAAAGATATCTCTCCCAAATAGTGCTGCTCCTATTACTATTGTGCCTCATGAAAATATGATTGTGGAAGATAATGATACTTCTTATGATCTTGAAAATCTTTTTGGCACTTGCTTGGAAGAATATGATAATTGCTATACTATTGGTGCTATCCATACTATTAATTATGAGAGTGATTATGCTTATGATATGAAAAGGCCCAAGCTTGGGGATGCTATGTTTGATGAAGATGATGTTTTTGAGAATATATTTGCTGCAATTAATGTTTGTCCCAAGCTTGGGGATGCTACGTTTAATGAAGATGATATTTTTAGTCTCCCAAGTTTTGATATGCAAATTTATAATGAAGACAACATGCCTCCTACCTATGATGATTATTGTGATGATACATATGCTATAAAAAGTAGTGATTATATTTATAAAACTTGTCATGATTATGATTACCCCTTCTCTGAATATTACTCTTTTAATGTGGAAACAATTTATAGTATCCAAGTCTCTTATGATACTCCCACTATTCCGAATGAGAAGAATTTTGCTTATGTGGAGAGTAATAAATTTCTATGCTTGTAGATCATGAAAAGAATGCTTTAGGTGCTGGTTATATTGTTGAATTCATTCATGATGCTACTGAAAATTATTATGAGGGAGGAATATATGCTTGTAGGAATTGCAATAATATCAAGTTTCCTCTCTATGTGCTTAAAGTTTTGAAGTTATGCTTGTTTTACCTTCCTATGCAAGTTGATTCATATTCCCATAAGTTGTTTGCCCATAAAATCCCTATGCATAGGAAGTATGTTAGACTTAAATGTGCTAGTCATATTCTTCATGATGCTCTCTTTATGTTTCAGTTCTTATCTTTTATGTGAGCATCGTTGAAATCATCATGCCTAGCTAGGGGCACTAAACGATAGCGCTTGTTGGGAGGCAACCCAATTTTATTTTAGTTTCTTGCTTTTTGTTCCTGTTTAGTAATAAATAATTCATCTAGCCTCTGTTTAGATGTGGTTTTATGCTTTTAATTAGTGTTTGTGCCAAGTAGAACCTTTGGGAAGACTTGGGGAAAGTCTTGTTGATCATGCTGTAAAAAACAGAAACTTTAGCGCTCACGAGAATTGCTGCCATTTTTATTTGGAGAGTGATATTTAGTTAATTATTTTTTCAGATGATTAATAGATAAATTCCTCAGGTCTAGCAATTTATTTTAGAATTTTATGAGTTCCAGAAGTATACGTTTGATCCATATTACTACAGACTGTTCTGTTTTTGACAGATTCTGTTTTCTATGTGTTGTTTGCTTATTTTGATGAATCTATGAGTAGTATCGGAGGATATGAACCATATATAAGTTGGAATACAGTAGATATTACACCAATATAAATAAATAATGAGTTCATTACAGTACCTTGAAGTGGTGATTTATTTTCTTATACTAACGGAGCTTACGAGTTTTCTGTTAAGTTTTGTGTTGTGAAGTTTTCAAGTTTTGGGTAAGGATTCGATGGACTATGGAATACGGAGTGGAAAGAGCCTAAGCTTGGGGATGACCAAGGCACCCCAAGGTAATATTCAAGGATAGCCAAGAGCCTAAGCTTGGGGATGCCCCGGAAGGCATCCCCTCTTTCGTCTTCGTTCATCGGTAACTTTACTTGGAGCTATATTTTTATTCGCCACATGATATGTGTTTTGCTTGGAGTGTCAATTTATTTTGTTAGTATTTGCTTGCTTTTATTTAGAACAATGTTTTGCATCTTTTATTTCAATAAAAGTGGCATTGATAGCCTTTACTATGCCTATTTTAGAAGTCCGCATGTTGCTGTTTGAAAACAAAAAGTTTACCGCTGTTGCAATAATTCCCTAGAAAAGTCAGAATGTGATAAAATGTTGAAACCTTTTGCATATTAAGATCTGATAAATTTACTACAGTGGGAATTTTCTTTCATATTTTTTGGAGCTAGGGAAGTATGGATGTTGCTGCATTCTTTACAGAATGTCCTGTTTAGGCAGATTGCTGTTATGTTTGCATTGTTTGCATATGTTTGCTTCTTTAATGATTCTATTTGAGGATAGGACTATTAAATATGCAGAGGCATTTAGTATGCAATGTTGAATAATAATTTTAGTGATTTGCTACAGTAGAGTATGATAAGGTTTTGGCAATGGTTTATACTAACTTATCTCACGAGTCCTTGTTGAGTTTTGTGTGGATGAAGCTTTTGAGATTTAGGGAGACCATGATATGAGAGGAATTAAGGAGACACAAAAGATCAAGCTTGGGGATGCCCAAGGCACCCCAAGATAATATTTCAAGAAGTCTCAAGCATCTAAGCTTGGGGATGCCCTGGTTGGCATCCCACCTTTCTTCTTCAACAACTATCGGTTAGTTTCGGTTGATCCTAAGTTCTTGCTTCTTCACATGATGTTTGCCATTCTTAGAATGTCATTTTATTTTGCTTGTTGTTTGAATAGAATACCAAGATCTGAAATTATTAAATGTTAGAGAGTCTTCACATAGTTGCATAATTATTCAACTACTCATTGATCTTCACTTATATCTTTCGGAGTAGTTTGTTTTTGCTCTAGTGCTTCACTTATATCTTTTAGAGCATGGTGGTAGTTTTATTTTGAAGAAATAGATGAACTCTCATGCTTCACTTAGATTATTTCAAGAGTCTTAAATAGCATGGTAATTTGCTTAAAATCCTAATATGCTAGGTATTCGAGATTAGTAAAAATTTCTTATGAGTGTTTTGAATACTAAGAGAAGTTTGATGCTTGATGATTGTTTTGAGATATGGAGGTAATAATATCAAAGTCGTGCTAGTTGAGTAGTTGTGAATTTGAGAAATGCTTGTGTTGAAGTTTACAAGGCCCATAGCATGCACGCATGGTAAACATTGTGTAACAAATTTGAAACATGAGGTGTTATTTGATTGTCCTCCTTATGAGTGGCGGTCGGGGACGAGCGATGGTCTTTTCCTACCAATCTATCCCCCTAGGAGCATGCGCGTAGTACCGAGGTTTTTGATGACTTGTAGATTTTTGCAATAAGTATGTGAGTTCAAGGTTGAGTCCATGGATTATACGCACTCTCACCCTTCCATCCTTGCTAGCCTCTTTGGTACCGTGCATTGCCCTTTCTCACATTGAGAGTTGGTGCAAACTTCGCCGGTGCATCCAAACCCTGTGATATGATACGCTCTGTCACACATAAACCTCCTTATATCTTCCTCAAAACAGCCACCATACCTACCTATTATGGCATTTCTTCCATAGCCATTCCGAGATATATTGCCATGCAATTTTCCACCATTCAGTTTATCATGACACATTCATCATTGTCATTGCTTTGCATGATCATGTAGTTGACATCGTGTTTGTGGCAAAGCCACCGTTCATAATTCTTTCATACATGTCACTCATGCATCATTGCAATCCTGGTACACCGCCGGAGGCATTCATATAGAGTCATATCTTGTTCTAGTATCGAGTTGTAATCATTGAGTTGTAAATAAATAAAAGTGTGATGATCATCATTTTCTAGAGCATTGTCCCAAGTGAGGAATGAAAAAAGGATAAAGGCCATAAAAAAGGGAGAAGGCCCAAAAAAGAAAAGAAAAAGGCCATAAAAAAATAGAAGGCCCAAAAAAATGAAAATGAGAGAAAAAGAGAGAAGGGACAATGCCACTATCCTTTGCCACACTTGTGCTTCAAAGTAGCACCATGATCTTCATAGTAGAGAGTCTCTCATGTTATTACTTTCATATACTAGTGGGAATTTTTCATTATAGAACTTGTCTTGTATATTCCAACAATGGGCCTCCTCAAGTGCCCTAGGTCTTTGTGAGCAAGCAAGTTGGATGCACACCCACTTAGTTTCTTTTGTTGAGCTTTCATACATTTATAGCTCTAGTGCATCCGTTGCATGGCAATCCCTACTCCTTACATTAACAGCAATCGATGGGAATCTCCATAGCTCATTGATTAGCCTCGTTGATGTGAGACTTTCTCTTTTTTGTCTTCTTCACATACCCCTCATTATTCTATTCCACCCATAGTGCTATATCCATGGCTCGTGCTCATGTATTGCATGAAAGTTTATAGGTTTGAGATTACTAAAGTATGAAACAATTGCTTGGCTTGTCATTGGGGCTGTGCATGATGAGAGCATTCTTGTGTGACGAAAATGGAGCATGACTAAACTATATGATTTTGTAGGGATGAACTTTCTTTGGCCATGTTATTTTGAGAAGACATAATTGCTTAGTTAGTATGCTTGAAGTATTATCATTTTTATGTCAATATGAACTTTTGTCTTGAATCGTTCGGATCTGAATATTCATGCCACAATTAAGAAGAACTACATTGAAATTATGCCAAGTAGCACTCCGCATCAAAAAATCTGTTTTTATCATTTACCTACTCGAGGACGAGCAGGAATTAAGCTTGGGGATGCTGATATGTCTCCAATGTATCTATAATTTTTTATTGCTCCATGCTATATTATCTACTGTTTTGGATGTTTATGGGCTTTATTATACACTTTTATATCATTTTTGGGACTAACCTATTAACCCAGAGCCCAGTGCCAGTTTCTGTTTTTACCTTGTTTTAGGGTTTCGAAGAAAAGGAAAACCAAACAATTGACCTGATACTTCACGGAACTCATTTTTGGAAGGAAAGAAGCC
This sequence comes from Triticum aestivum, assembly GCF_018294505.1. Lineage (NCBI taxonomy): Eukaryota > Viridiplantae > Streptophyta > Magnoliopsida > Poales > Poaceae > Triticum > Triticum aestivum. The sequence continues at coordinate 181,345,713 of NC_057797.1, read as the reverse complement.
CAGAAGACTTGAAGAGCACGTAAGGGAAGCTTCGAGGAGGCCACGAGGTAGGGGGCGCGCCCTCCACCCTCGTGGGCCCCTCGTGGCCCCCCTGACGTACTTCTTCCGCCTATATATCTCCATATACCCTAAAAACATCCGAGAGCACAATAGATCGGGAGTTCCGCCGCCAGAAGCCTCCGTAGCCACCGAAAGCCAATCTAGACCCATTCCGGCACCCTGCCGGAGGGGGGAATCCCTCTCCGGTGGCCATCTTCATCATCCCGGTGCTTTCCATGACGAGGAGGGAGTAGTTCTCCCTCGGGGCTGAGGGTATGTACCAGTAGCTATGTGTTTGATCTCTCTCTCGTGTTCTTGATTTGGCACGATCTTGATGTATCGCGAGCTTTGCTATTATAGTTGGATCTTTTGTTTCTCCTCCCCCTCTACTCTCTTGTAATGAATTGAGTTTCCCCTTTGAAGTTATCTTATCGGATTGAGTCTTTAAAGATTTGAGAACACTTGATGTATGTCTTGTCGTGCGTATCTGTGGTGACAATGGGATACCACGTGATTCACTTGATGTATGTTTTGGTGATCAACTTGCGGGTTCCGCCCATGAACCTATGCATAGGGGTTGGCACACGTTTTCGTCGTGATTCTCCGGTAGAACTTTGGGGCACTCTTTGAGGTCCTTTGTGTTGGTTGAATAGATGAATCTGAGATTGTGTGATGCATATCGTATAATAATACCCACGTATACTTGAGGTGACATTGGAGTATCTAGGTGACATTAGGGTTTTGGTTGATTTGTCTCTTAAGGTGTTATTCTAGTACAAACTCTAGGGCTGTTTGTGACACTTATAGGAATAGCCCAACGGATTGATTGGAAAGAATAACTTTGAGGTGGTTTCGTACCCTACCATAATCTCTTCGTTTGTTCTCCACTATTAGTGACTTTGGAGTGACTCTTTGTTGCATGTTGAGGGATAGTTATGTGATCCAATTATGTTAGTATTCTTGAGGGAACTTGCACTAGTGAAAGTATAAACCCTAGGGCTTGTTTCAATGCATTGCAATACCGTTTACGCTCACTTTTATCATTAGTTACCTTGCTGTTTTTATAATTTCAGATTACAAATACCTTTATCTACTATCCATATACCACTTGTATCACCATCTCTTCGCCAAACTAGTGCACCTATACAATTTACCATTGTATCGAGTGTGTTGGGGACACAAGAGACTCTTTGTTATTTGGTTGCAAGGTTGCTTGAGAGAGACCATCTTCATCCTACGCCTCCTATGGATTGATAAGCCTTAGGTCATCCACTTGAGGGAAATTTGCTACTGTCCTACAAACCTCTGCACTTGGAGTCCCAACAACGTCTACAAGAAGAAGGTTGTGTAGTAGACATCAGTAACGCACATCACTATGAGCCTTGCAAGCAATGTGACTAATGAGTTAGTTACAGGATGATGCATTACGGAACGAGTAAAGGGACTTGCTGGTAACGAGATTGAACTAGGTATGATGATATCGACGATCGGATCTCGGGCAAGTAACATACCGATGACAAAGGGAATAACATTTGTTGTTATGCGGTTTGACCGATAAATATCTTCGTAGAATATGTAGGAGCCAATATGAGCATCCAGCTTCGCTATTGGTTATTGACCGGAGATGTGTCTCGGTCATGTCTACATAGTTCTCGAACCCGTAGGGTCCGCACGCTTAACGTTCGATGACGATTTGTATTATGAGTTATGTGATTTGATGACCGAAGTTTGTTCGGAGTCCCAGATGAGATCACGTACATGACGAGGAGTCTCGAAATGGTCGATAGGTAAAGATTCATATATTGGAAGGTTGCATTTGGACATCGGAATGGTTCTGAGACGTTCGGGCATTTTTCTAGAGTACCGGGAGGTTACCGGTGAAGGAAATATGCCATAGAGGCAATAATAAAGTTGTTATTTATATTTCCTTATATCATGATAAATGTTTATTATTCATGCTAGAATTGTATTAACCGGAAACTTAGTACATGTGTGAATACATAGACAAACAGAGTGTCCCTAGTATGCCTCTACTTACTAGCTCGTTAATCAAAGATGGTTAAGTTTCCTAGCCATAGACATATGTTGTCATTTGATGAACGGGATCACATCATTAGAGAATGATGTGATGGACAAGACCCATCCGTTAGCTCAGCACTATGATCGTTTAGTTTATTGCTATTGCTTTCTTCATAACTTATACATGTTCCTATGACTATGAGATTATGCAACTCCCGAATACCGGAGGAACACTTAGTCTGCTATCAAACGTCACAACGTAACTAGGTGATTGTAAAGATGCTCTAAAGGTGTCTCCGATGGTGTTTGTTGAGTTGGCATAGATCTAGAATAGAATTTGTCACTCCGTGTTTCGGAGAGGTATCTTTGGGCCCTCTCGGTAATGCTCATCAGTATAAGCCTTGCAAGCAAAGTGATCAATGAGTTAGTTGCAGGATGATGCATTACGGAACGAGTAAAGAGACTTGCCAGTAACAAGATTGAACTTGGTATGATGATACCGACGATCGAATCTCGGGCAAGTAACATACCAATGACAAAGGGAACACCGTATGTTGTTATGCGGTTTGACCGATAAAGATCTTTGTAGAATATGTAGGAACCAATATGAGCATCCAGGTTCCGCTATTGGTTATTGACCGGAGATGTGTCTCGGTCATGTCTACATAGTTCTCGAACCCATAGGGTCCGCACGCTTAACGTTTGATGACGATTTGTATTATGAGTTATGTGATTTGATGTACTGAAGGTTGTTCGGAGTCCCGGATGAGATCACAGACATGACAAGAAGTATCGAAATGGTCGAGACATAAAGATCGATATATTGGACCATGTTATTCGGACACCGAAACTGTTCCGGATAGTTTCGGATAAAACCAGATGCCGGAAGGGTTACCGGAACCCCCCGAGGAAGTAATGGGCCTTAGGGGAGAGAGAGGGCAGCAGCCAGGAGGTGGCGCCCCCCGAAGGGAAGTCTGAATAGGACTAGGGGAGGGGGCCCTCTTTCCCTCTCCTTCCTTCTTCTCCTACTTGGACTAGGAAAGGGAGGAGCCGATTCCTACTTGGAGTAGGACTCCCCCCCTTGGGCGCACCCCCTAGGGCCGGCCGGCCTCCTCCCCTCCTTTATATATGGGGGAGGGGAGCACCCCATAGACACACAAGTTGATCTTTAGCCGTGTGCGGTGCCCCCCTCCACAGTTTTACACCTCAGTCATATTGTCGTGGTGCTTAGGCGAAGCCCTGCGTCGGTAACATCATCATCACCGTCACCACGTTGTCGTGCTGATGAAACTCTCCCTCGGCCTCAACTGGATCAAGAGTTCGAGGGACGTCACCGAGCTGAACGTGTGTAGATCAAGGAGGTGTCGTACATTCGGTACTTGGATTGGTTGGATCGCGAAGATGTTCGACAACATCAACCACGTTACTAACGCTTCCGCTTTCGGTCTATGAGGGTATGTAGACACACTCTCCCCTCTCGTTGCTATGCATCTCCTAGATAGATCTTGCATGATCGTAGGTAAAATTTTGAAATACTGCATTCCCCAACAGTGGCATCCGAGCCAGGTCTATGCGTAGATGTTATATGCATGAGTAGAACATAAAGAGTTGTGGGCGATAATAGTCATACCACTTACCAGCATGTCATACTTTGATTTGGCGGTATTGTTGGATGAAGCGGCCTAGACCGACATTACATGACCGCGTTCATGAGACTGGTTCTACCGCCGTGCCTTGCACACAGGTGGCTAGTGGCTGTCTGTTTCTCCAACTTTAGTTGAATCGAGTGTGAATATGTCTGGTCCTTGTTGAAGGTTAAAACAACACACTTGACAAAAAAATCGTTGTGGTTTTGATGTGTAAGTAAGAATGGTTCTTGCTAGAAGCCCGTAGCAGCCACGTAAAACTTTCAACAACAAAGTAGAGGACGTCTAACTTGTTTTTCCAGGGCTTGCTGTGATGTCATATGGACAAGACGTGATGATATATAAATTGTTGTATGAGATGATCATGTTTTGTAACAGTTATCGGCAACTGGCAGGAGCCATATGGTTGTCGCTTTAATGTATGAAATGCAATCGCCATGTAATTGCTTTACTTTATCACTAAGCGGTAGCGATAGTCGTAGAAGCAATAGTTAGCGAGACGACAACAATGCTTCGATGGAGATCAAGGTGTTAAGCCGGTGAAGATGGTGATCATGACGGTGCTTTGGAGATGGAGATCAAAGGCACAAGATGATGATGGCCATATCATATCACTTATTTGATTGCATGTGATGTTTATCTTTTTATGCATCTTATTTTGCTTAGTTCGGCGGTAGCATTATAAGATGATCTCTCACTAAATTTCAAGGTATAAGTGTTCTCCCTGAGTATGCACCGTTGCTACAGTTAATTGTGCCGAGACACCTCATGATGATCGGGTGTGATAAGCTCTACATTCACATACAATGGGTGCAAGCCAGTTTTGCACAAGCAGAATACTCAGGTTAAACTTGACGAGCCTAGCATATGCAGATATGGCCTCGGAACACTAAGACCGAAAGGTAGAGCGTGAATCATATAGTAGAGATGATCAACATAGTGATGTTCACCACTGAAAACTTCTCCATCTCACGTGATGATCAGACATGGTTTAGTTGATATGGATCACATGATCATTTAGATGACCAGAGGGATGTTTATCTAAGTGGGAGTTCTTAAGTAATATGATTCATTAAACTTTAATTTATCATGAAACTTAGTACCTGGTAGTATTTTGCATGTCTATGTTGTTGTAGATAAATGTCCCGTGCTACTGTTCCTTTGAATTTTAATGCATTCCTAGTGAAAGCTAAGTTGAAAGATGATGGTAGCAACTACATGGACTGGGTCCGTAACTTGAGGATTATCCTCATTGCTGCACAGAAGAATTACGTCCTGGAAGCACCGCTAGGTGCAAAGCCCGCTGCAGGAGCTACTCCAGATGTTATGAACATCTGGCAGAGCAAAGCTGATGACTACTCGATAGTTTAGTGTGCCATGCTTTACGACTTAGAATCGGGACTTCAACGGCGTTTTGAACATCATGGAGCATATGAGATGTTCCTGGAATTGAAGTTAATATTTCAAGCAAAAGCACGGATTGAGAGATATGAAGTCTCCAATAAGTTCTACAGCTTCATGATGGAGGAGAATAGTTCTGTCAGTGAACATATACTCAGAATGTCTGGGTACCACAACCACTTGACTCAACTGGTAGTTAATCTTCCTGATGATAGTGTCACTGACAGAGTTCTTCAATCACTGCCACCAGGCTACAAAAGCTTCATGATGAACTATAATATGCAAGGGATGGATAATACAATTCCCAAGTTCTTCGCAATGCTAAAGGCTGCGGAGGTAGAAATCAAGAAAGAGCACCAAGTGTTGATGGTCAACAAGACCACTAGTTTCAAGAAGAAGGGCAAAGGGAAGAAGGGGAACTTCAAGAAGAATGGCAAGCAAGTTGCTGCTCAAGTGAAGAAGCCCAAGTCTGGACCTAAGCCTGAGACTGAGTGCTTCTACTGCAAAGGGACTGGTCACTGGAAGCAGAAATGCCCCAAGTATTCGCGGATAAGAAGGATGGCAAAGTGAAAGGTATATTTGATATACATGTTATTGATGTGTACCTTACTAATGCTCGTAGTAGCGCCTGGGTATTTGATACTGGTTCTGTTGCTAATATTTGCAACTCGAAATAGGGGCTACGGATTAAGCGAAGATTAGCTAAGGACGAGGTGATGATGCGCGTGGGAAATGGTTCCAAAGTCGATGTGATCGCGGTCGGCACGCTACCTCTACATCTACCTTCGGGATTAGTTTTAGACTTGAATAATTGTTATTTGGTGCCAGCGTTAAGCATGAACATTATATCTGGATCTTGTTTGATGCGAGACGGTTATTCATTTAAATCAGAGAATAATGGGTGTTCTATTTATATGAGTAATATATTTTATGGTCACACACCCTTGATGAGTGGTCTATTTTTATTGAATCTCGATAGTAGTGATACACATATTCATAGTATTGAAGCCAAAAGATATAAGTTTAATAATGATAGTGCAACTTATTTGTGGCACTGCCGTTTAGGTCATATTGGTGTAAAGTGCATGAAGAAACTCCATGCTGATGGGCTTTTGGAATCACTTTACGCTTGCGGACCATGCCTCATGGGGAAGATGACTAAGACTCCGTTCTCCAGAACAATAGAGCGAGCAACAGACTTATTGGAAATAATACATACTGATGTATGCAGTCCGATGAGTGTTGATGCTTGCGGCAGGTATCATTATTTTCTAACCTTCACAGATGATTTGAGCAGATATGGGTATATCTACTTGATGAAGCATAAGCCTGAAACATTTGAAAAGTTCAAAGAATTTCAAAGTGAAGTGGAAAATCATCGTAACAAGAAAATTAAGTTTCTACGATCTGATCGTGGAGGTGAATATTTGAGTTATGAGTTTGGTCTTCATGTGAAACAATGCGGAATAGTTTCGCAACTCACGCCACCTGGAACACCACAGCGTAATGGTGTGTCTGAACGTCGTAACTGCACTTTATTAGATATGGTGCAATCTATGATGTCTCTTACTGATTTACTGCTATGGTTTTGGGGTTATGCTTTAGAGACGACTGCATTCATATTAAATAGGGCACCATCGAAATCCATTGAGACGACACCATATGAACTGTGGTTTGGCAAGAAACCCAAATTGTCGTTTCTTAAAGTTTGGGGCTGAGATGCCTATGTGAAAAAGCTTCAACCGGATAAGCTCGAACCCAAATCGGAGAAATGTGTCTTCGTAGGATACCCAAAGGAGACTGTTGGGTACACCTTCTATCACAGATCCGAAGGCAAGATATTCGTTGCTAAGAATGAATCCTTTCTAGAGAAGGAGTTTCTCTCAAAAGAAGTGAGTGGGAGGAAAGTAGAACTTGGTGAGGTACCTGTACCTTCTCCCTTATTGGAAAGTACTTCATCACATAAATCAGTTCCAGTGATTCCTACACCAATTAGTTAGGAAGCTAATGATGATGATCATGAAACTTCTGATCAAGTTACTACCGAACCTCGTAGGTCAACCAGAGTAAGACCCGCACCAGAGTGATACGGTAATCCTGTTCTGGAAGTCATGTTACTTGACCATGATGAACCTACGAACTATGAGGAAGTGATGATGAGCCCAGATTCCACGAAATGGCTTGAGGCCCTGAAATCTGAGATGGGATCCATGTATGAGAACAAAGTGTGGACTTTGGTTGACTTGCCCGATGATCAGCAAGCCATAGAGAATAAATGGATCTTCAAGAAGAAGACTGATGCTGACGGTAATATTACTGTCTACAAAGCTCGACTTGTTGCGAAAGGTTTTAGACAAGTTCAAGGAGTTGACTATGATGAGACCTTCTCAGCCGTAGCGATGCTTAAGTCTGTCTGAATCATGTTAGCAATTGCCGCATTTTATGATTATGAAATTTGGCAAATGGATGTCAAAACTAATGGATATCTCAAAGAAGAGTTGTATATGATGCGACCAGAAGGTTTTGTCGATCCTAAAGGTGCTAACAAAGTGTGCAAGCTCTAGCGGTCCATTTATGGACTGGTGCAAGCTTCTCGGAGTTGGAATATACGCTTTGATAGTGTGATCAAAGCATATGGTTTTATATAGACCTTTGGAGAAGCCCGTATTTACAAGGAAGTGAGTGGGAGCTCCGTAGCATTTCTGATATTATATGTGGATGACATATTGTTGATTGGAAATGATACTGAATTTCTGGATAGCATAAAAGGATACTTGAATAAGAATTTTTCAATGAAAGCCCTCGGTGAAGCTGCTTATATATTGGGCATCAAGATCTATAGAGATAGATCAAGATGCTTAATTGGACTTTCACAGAGCACATACCTTGACAAAGTTTTGAAGAAGTTCAAAATGGATCAGTCAAAGAAAGGGTTCTTGCCTGTGTTACAAGGTGTGAAGTTGAGTCAGACTCAATGCCAGACCATTGCAGAAGATAGAGAGAAAATGGAAGTCGTTCCGTATGCCTCAGCCATAGGTTCTATCATGTATGCAATGTTGTGTACCATACCTGATGTGTGCCTTTCTATTAGTTTAGCAGGGTGGTACCAAAGTAATCCAGGAGTGGATCACTGGACAGCGGTCAAGAACATCCTGAAATACCTAAAAAGGACTAAGGATATGTTTCTCGTTTATGGAGGTGACAAAGAGATCGTCGTAAACGGTAACATCGATGCAAGCTTTGACACTGATCTGGATGACTCTAAGTCACAAACCGGATACGTATTTATATTAAATGGTGGAGCTGTCAGTTGGTGCAGTCCTAAGCAGAGCGTCGTGGCGGGATCTACGTGTGAAGCGGAGTACATAGCTGCTTCAGAAGCAGCAAATGAAGGAGTTTGGATGAAGGAGTTCATATCCGATATAGGTGTAATACCTAGTGCATCGGCCAATGAAAATCTTTTGTGACAATACTAGTGCAATTGCCTTGGCCAAGGAATCCAGATTTCACAAGAGAACCAAGCACATCAAGAGATGCTTCAATTCCATCCGCGATCAAGTCAAGGAGGGAGACATAGAGATTTGCAAGATACATACATATCTGAATGTTGCAGTCCCATTGACTAAGCCTCTCTCACAAGCAAAACATGATCAACACCAAGACTCCATGGGTGTTAGAATCATTACTATGTAATCTAGATTATTGACTCTAGTGCAAGTGGGAGACTGAAGGAAATATGCCCTGGAGGCAATAATATAATTGTTATTTATATTTCCTTATATCATGATAATTGTTTATTATTCATGCTAGAATTGTATTATCCGGAAACTTAGTACATGTGTGAATACATAGACAAACAGACTGTCCCTAGTATGCCTCTACTTGACTAGCTCGTTAATCATAGATGGTTAAGTTTCCTAGCCATAGATATGTGTTGTCATTTGATGAACAGGATCACATCATTAGAGAATGATGTGATGGACAAGACCCATCAGTTAGCTTAGCACTACGATCGTTTAGTTTATTGCTATTGCTTTCTTCATAACTAATACATGTTCCTATGACTATGAGATTATGCAACTCCCGAATACCGGAGGAACACTTAGTGTGCTATCAAACGTCACAACGTAACTGGGTGATTGTAAAGATGCTCTACAGGTGTCTCCGATGGTGTTTGTTGAGTTGGCATAGATTGAGAATAGGATTTGTCACTCCGTGCTTCGGAGAGGTATCTCTGGGCCCTCTCGGTAATGCTCATCACTATAAGCCTTGCAAGCAAAGTGACTAATGAGTTAGTTGCGGGATGATGCATTACAGAACTTTTAAAGAGACTTGCCGGTAATGAGATTGAACTAGGTATGATGATACCGACGATCGAATCTCGGGCAAGTAACATACCAATGACAAAGGGAACAACGTATGTTGTTATGCGGTTTGACAGATAAAGATCTTCGTAGAATATGTAGGAACCAATATGAGCATCTAGGTTCCACTATTGGTTATTGACCGGAGATGTGTCTCGGTCATGTCTACATAGTTCTCGAACCCGTAGGGTCCGCACGCTTAATGTTCGATGACGATTTGTATTATGAGTTATGTGATTTGATGTACCAAAGATTGTCGGAGTCCCAGATGAGATCACGGACATGACGAGGAGTCTCGAAATGGTGGAGACATAAATATTGATATATCGGACAATGTTATTCAGACACCAGAAGTGTTCCGAATAGTTTCGGATAAAACCGGAGTGCCGGAAGGGTTACCGGAACCCCCCGGGGAAGTAATGGGCCTTACTGGGCCTTAGGGGAGAGAGGGCAACAACTAGGAGGTGGCACGTGCACCCCCCAAGGGCAGTCCGAATAGGACTAGGGGAGGGGGCGCGGCCCCTCTTTCCCTCTCCCTCTCCTTCCTTCTTCTCCTACTTGGACTAGGAAAGGGGGGAGCCGATTCCTACTTGGAGCAGGACTCCCCCCCTTGGGCGCAGTCCTAGGGCCGGATGCCTCCTCCTCCCCTCCTTTATATACGGGGAGGGGGGCACCCCATAGACACACAAGTTGATCTTTAGTCATGTGCGGTGCCCCCCTCCACAGTTTTACACCTCGGTCATATTGTCGTAGTGCTTAGGTGAAGCCCTGCATCGGTAACTTCATCATCACCATCACCACGCCGTCGTGCTGAGGAAACTCTCCCTCGGCCTCAACTGGATCAAGAGTTCGAGGGACATCACCGAGCTGAACGTGTGCAAATCATGGAGGTGCCGTACGTTCGGTACTTGGATCGGTTGGATCGTGAAGACGTTCGACTACATCCATCGGCTTACTAAACGCTTTCGCTTTCGGTCTACGAGGGTATGTAGACACACTCTCCCGTCTCGTTGCTATGCATCTCCTAGATAGATCTTGCGTGATCGTAGGTAAAATATTGAAATACTGCGTTCCCTAACAACCGGAACTCCCCAGGGAAGTTAATGGGCGTTAGTAGGCTTTAGTGGAGAGTGGGAAGAAGGGCCATGAGGTGGCGCGCGCCTCCCCCCTGCCCAAACCGAATTGGAAAAGGGGTGGGGGCGCGGCCCCCTCCTTCCTTCTCCTTCTCCCATCCTTCCTTTCCCTCCGGTGGAAGAAAAGGAAAAGGAGGGGGGAGGCGAATCCTACTTGGACTAGGATTCCAAGTAGGACTCCCCCCTGGCGCGCCCAACCTAGCAGGCCTCGTCTCTCCCTCCCTCCTTTATATACGTGGCCAGGGGGCATCCTAATAGCACAACAGACAATCTCTTAGCCGTGTGCGGTGCCCCCCTCCACAGTTCAACACCTCGGTCATATCGTCATAGTGCTTAGGTGAAGCCCTATGCCGGTAGCCTCATCATCACCGTTGCCATGCCGTCGTGCTGACGGAACTCTCCCTCATCCTCAACTGGATCAATAGCTCATGGGACATCATCGTGCTGAACGTGTGCTGAACACGGAGGTGCTGTACGTTCAGTACTTGGATCGGTTAGATCGTGAAGACGTTCGACTACATCAACCACATTACTAAACGCTTCCGCTTTCGGTCTACGAGGGTACGTGGACTGATATGTCCATTTTGCATCATGCTTTTATATCGACATTTATTGCATTATGGGCTGTTATTACACATTATGTCACAATACTTATGCCTATTCTCTCTTATTTTACAAGGTTTACATAAAGAGGGAGAATGCCAGCAGCTGGGATTCTGGGCTGGAAAAGGAGCAAATATTAGAGACCTATTATGCACAGCTCCAAAAGTCCTGAAACTTCACGGAAGTTATTTTCAGAATATATAAAAAATACTGAGCGCAAGAAGTACCAGAGGGGGGCCACTCACCAGCCACGAGGGTGGGGGGCGCGCCCTACCCCCCTGGGCACGCCCCCTGCCTCATGGGCCCCCTGGTGGCTCTCCGATGCCCATCTTCTACTATATGGAGTCTTTCATTGAGGAAAAAAAATAATAAGCAAGCTTTCGGGACGAGACTCCACCGCCACGAGGTGGAACCTTGGTGGAACAAATCTAGGGCTCTGGGGGAGCTGTTCTGCCAGGGACAATTCCCTCCGGGAGGGGGAAATCATCACCATCGTCATCACCAACGCTCCTCTCATCGGGAGGGGCCCAATCTCCATCAACATCTTCACTAGCACCATCTCCTCTCAAACCCTAGTTCATCTTTTGTATCCAATTCTTGTCTCAAAGTCTGGGATTGGTACCTGTAGGTTGCTAGTAGTGTTGATTACTCCTTGTAGTTGATGCTAGTTGGTTTATTTGGTAGAAGATCATATGTTCAGATCCTATATGCATATTAATACCCCTCTGATTATGAACATGAATATGCTTTGTGAGTAGTTACGTTTGTTCCTGAGGACATGGGAGAAGTCTTGCTATTAGTAGTCATGTGATTTTGGTATTCGTTTGATATTTTGATGAGATGTATGTTGTTTCTCCTCTAGTGGTGTTATGTGAACGTCGACTACATGAGACTTCACTATTATTTGGGCCTATAGGAAGGCATTGGGAAGTAATAAGTAGACGATGGGTTGCTAGAGTGACAGAAGCTTAAACCCTAGTTTATGCGTTGCTTCCTAAGGGGCTGATTTGGATCCATATGTTTCATGCTATGGTTAGGTTTACCTTAATACTTTTGTTGTAGTTGTGGATGCTTGCAATAGAAGTTAATCATAAGTGGGATGCTTGTCCAAGTAAGGATAGTACCCAAGCACCGGTCCACCCACATACTAAATTATCAAAGTACCGAATGCGAGTCGTATGAACGTGATGAAAACTAGCTTGACAATAATTCCCATGTGTCCTCGGGAGTGCTTTTCTCTATATAGGAGTTCGTCCAGGCTTGTCCTTTGCTACAAAAAAGATTGGGCCACCTTGCTGCACTTTATTTACTTTTGTTACTTGTTGCTTGTTACAAATTATCTTATCACAAAACTATCTATTACCTATAGTTTCAGTGCTTGCAGAGAATACCTTGCTGAAAACCGCTTATCATTTCCTTCCGCTCCTCGTTGGGTTTGACACTCTTACTTATCGAAAGGACTACAATAGATCCCCTATACTTGTGGGTCATCATGGACACACTCTCCCCTCTCGTTGCTATGCATCTCCTAGTTAGATCTTGCGTGATCGTAGGATTTTTTTTTAAAGTATTGCGTGTTGGGGAACGTAGCAATAATTCAAAAAAATTCCTACGTGTCACCAAGATCAATCTAGGAGATACTAGCAAGGAGAGAGAGGGAGTGCATCTTCATACCCTTGAAGATCGCTAAGCGGAAGCGTTACAAAAACGCGGTTGGTAAGTCGTACACGCAGCGATTTAGATCGCGGTCGATTACGATCTAAGCGCCGAACAATGGCGCCTCCGTGTTCAACACACGTACAGCCTGGGGATGTCTCCTCCTTCTTGATCCAGCAAGGGGATAGGATAAGTTGAGGGAGAACTCCGACAACACGACGACGTGGTGGTGATGGACCTCGTGATTCTCCGGCAGGGCTTCGCCAAGTGCTACGGAGGAGGAGGAGGAGGTGTAGGAGAGGGAGAGGGGCTGCGCCAGGGGAAGGGTGCAGCTGCCCTCTCCCCCTGACTATATATAGGGGGAAGGGGGTGGAGGAGGCGCCCTAGGGTTCCCTAGGGGAGGGGCGGCAGCCACAGGGGAAACCCTAGATGGGTTTGGGCGCCCCCACCCCTAGGAAACTTGCCCCCCAAGCCGGGAGGGGTGGCTTCCCTAGGGGAGGCGCCCCCACCTCTCCAAGTTACGTGAGATGGGGTGGGACAGGCGCTCAGCCCCTTAGTAGGCTGATGTGACCCCTCCCCTTGGCCCATAAGCCCCCCAACTCTTGCTGGGGCCTTCGAAACCCCTTTCGGACACGCTGGTTGTCACCTGGTACCCCCGGAACAATTCCGGACTCCAATACCCTTTGTCCAATATATCGATCTTCACCTCTGGACCATTCTGAAACTCCTCATCACATCCGGGACTCCGAACAACCTTCGGTAGCCACATACTATTTCCCATAACAACTCTAGCGTCACCGAATGATACGTCCATTTTGCATCATGCTTTTATATCAATATTTATTGCATTATGGGCTGTTATTACACATTATGTCACAATACTTATGCCTATGCTCTCTTATTTTACAAGGTTTACATAAAGAGGGAGAATGCCGGCAAGTGGGATTCTGGGCTGGAAAAGGAGCAAATATTAGAGACCTATTCCACACAGCTCCAAAAGTCCTGAAATTTCACGGAAGATGTTTTCCAAATATATAAAAAACATTGAGCAGAAGAAACTCACCAGGGGGGCCACACCCTGCCCACGAGGGTGGGGGGCGCGCCCCTACCTCGTGGGCCCCCTGGTGGCCCTTCGGTGTCCATCTTCTGCTATATGGAGTCTCTCGATGGAAAAAAAATCATAAGCCATCTTCTCGGACGAAACTTCGCCGCCACGAGGCGGAACCTTGGTGGAACCAATCTAGGGCTCTGGCGGAGCTGTTTTGCCGGGGAAACTTCCCCCCGGAGGGGGAAATCACCACCATCGTCATCACCAACGCTCCTCTCATCGGGAGAGGGCAATCTCCATCAACATATTCATCAGCACCATCTCATCTCAAAACCCTAGTTCATCTCTTGTATCCAATTCTTGTCTCTAAGTCCGGGATTGGTGCTAGTACTGTTAATTACTCCTTGTAGTTGATGCTAGTTAGTTTAATTGGTGGAAGATCATATGTTCAGATCCTATATGCATATTAATACCCCTCTGATTATGAACATGTTTATGCTTTGTGAGTAGTTACTTTTGTTCCTGAGGACATGGGAGAAGTCTTGCTATTAGTAGTCATGTGAATTTGGTATTCGTTCGATATTTTGATGAGATGTATGTTGTCTCTCCTCTAGTGGTGTTATGTGAACGTCGACTACATGACACTTCACCATTATTTGGGCCTAGAGGAAGGCATTGGGAAGTAATAAGTAGATGATGGGTTGCTAGAGTGACAGAAGCTTAAACCCTAGTTTATGCGTTGCTTCGTAAGGGGCTGATTTTGATCCATATGTTTATGCTATGGTTAGGTTTACCTTAATACTTTTGTTGTAGTTGCGGATGCTTGCAATACAGGTTAATCATAGGTGGGATGCTTGTCCAAGTAAGGGTAGCACCCAAGCACCGGTCCACCCACATACCAAATTATCAAAGTACCGAACGCGAATCATATGAACGTGATGAAAACTAGCTTGACGATATTCCCATGTGTCCTCAGGAGCACTTTACATCTTATAAGATTTTGTCCAGGCTTGTCCTTTGCTACAAAAGGATTGGGCCACCTTGCTGCACTTTATTTACTTTGTTACTTGTTGCTCGTTACAAATTATCCTATCACAAAACTATCTGTTACCACTTATTTCAGTACTTACAGAGAATACCTTGCTGGAAACCGCTTATCATTCCTTCTGCTCCTTGTTGGGTTCGACACTCTTACTTATTGAAAGGACTATGATAGATCCCCTATACTTGTGGGTCATCAAGACTCTTTTCTGGCACCGTTGCCGGGGAGTGAAGCGCCTTTGGTAGGTGGAATTCGGTAAGGAAAATTTTATATAGTGTGCTGAAATTTACTGTCACTTGTTACTATGGAAAGTAATCCTCTGAGGGGATTTTTCGGGGTATCTTCACCCCGACCAGTAGAGCAAAGAGTTGCTCCTCAACCTACTGAACCTACTAAAAATGAATATTAAAATGAAAATGCTTGCTTTGAAGTTCCTGCGGGTATGATAGAAAAACTGCTAGCTAATCCTTTTTAGGAGATGAAACAAAACATCTTGATGAACATCTGATATATGTGGATCAAGTCTGTGGATTATTTAAGCTTGCAGGTGTACCCGGAGATGTTGTTAAGAAGAAGGTCTTCCCTTTATCTTTGAGGGGAGATGCATCGACATGGTATAGGCTATGTGATGATATGAGGTCTTGGAATTATAAACGATTGAAATTGGAATTTCATCAGAAGTTTTATCCTATGCATCTTGTTCATCGTGATCGCAATTACATATATAATTTTTGGCCTCGCGAAGGAGAAAGCATCGCTCAAGCTTGGGGGAGGCTTAAATCAATGTTATATTTATGCCCCAATCATGAGCTCTCAAGAGAAATGATTATTCAAAAATTTTATGCTCGGCTTTCTGGTAACAATCGCACCATGCTTGATACTTCTTGTGCTGGCTCTTTTATGATGAAGACTATTGAATTCAAAGAACGCAACTCTGAAGATTGGGACCTCGACAATGGTAAGGGTCAGGTATGACACCTAGTTTTGATTGTGTTAAATCTTTTATGGTTACCGATATTTTTCGTAAATTTAGCACTAAATATGGACTTGACTCTGAAATAGTAGCTTCTTTCTGTGAATCTTTTGCTGCTTATGTTGATCTCCCTAAGGAGAAGTGGTTTAAATATCATCCTCCCATAGAAGTAAAAGTAGCTGCACCTATTAAAGTTGAAGAAAAGACTATCACTTATAATGATCCCGTTGTTCCTACTTCTTATGTTGAGAAACCACCTTTCCCTGTTAGGATAAAGGATCATGTTAAAGCTTCAACTGCAGTTCGTAAAAGCCATATTAAAACATATACACCTCCTGAGCAAGTTAAAGTTGAACCTAATATTACTATTGTTAAAGATCTCTTGTCTGATAATATAGATGGGCATGTTATTTATTTCTGTAATGAAACTGCTAGAGTTGCTAAACCCTGTGATAAAGATAAACCTAGACCTGTGGTAGGCATGCCTGTTATTTCTGTTAAAATAGGAGATCATTGTTATCATGGCTTATGTGATATGGGTGCTAGTGCTAGTGCAATACCTATTAGCCTTTATAGAGAAATTATGCATGATATTGCACCTGTTGAGTTAGAAGAAATTGATGTTACAATTAAACTTGCCAATAGAGATACTATTTCACCAATGGGAATTGTTAGAGATGTTGAAGTCTTGTGTGGGAAAACTAAATATCCTGCTGATTTTCTTGTTCTTGGTTCCCCACAAGATAGCTTTTGTCCCATTATATTTGGTAGACCCTTCTTAAATACTATTAATGCTACCATAGATTGCAAAAGAGATGTTGTTACTATCGGTTTAGATGATATGGCTCATGAATTTAATTTTTCTAAATTTAGTAGACAACACCGTGAAGAAGAATTACCTAGTAAGGATGAAATTATTGGTCTTGCTTCTATTGTCGTACCTCCTTTTGTCCCACAGCAAGAGACGGGATAGGACCTCGACAAGGCCTCATAGATTGCAAAAGAGCTGATTTTCTTGTTCTTGGTTCCCCACAAGATAGCTTTTGTCCCATTATATTTGGTAGACCCTTCTTAAACACTGTTAATGCTAGGATAGACTGCAACAAGGATGTTATTACTATTGGTTTAGGTGATATGTCTCATGAATTTAATTTCTCTAAATTTCGTAGACAACACCGTGAAGAGGAATTGCCTAGTAAAGATGAAATTATTGGTCTTGCTTCTATTGCCGTGCCTCCTAGTGATCCTTTAGAACAATATTTGCTAGACCATGAAAATGACATGTTTATGAATGAAAGAAGGGAATTAGATGAAGTATTCTTTGAACAGGAACCTATTCTGAAAAACAATTTACCTGTTGAAATCCTAGGGGATCCTCCTCCACCCAAGGGTGATCCCGTGTTTGAGCTTAAACCGCTACCTGATACTCTTAAATATGCTTATCTTGATGAGAAAAAGATATATCCTGTTATTATTAGTGCTAACCTTTCAGAGCATGAGGAAGAGAGATTATTGAAAACTCTGAAGAAGCATCGTGCTGCTATTGGGTATACTCTTGATGATCTAAAGGGCATTAGTCCCACTCTATGTCAACATAAAATTAATTTGGTAGAAGATGCTAAACCAGTTCGTGATCATCAACACCGGCTGAATCCTAAAATGAAAGAAGTGGTAAGAAAGGAGATACTAAAGCTCCTTGAGGCAGATATAATCTATCACGTTGCCGATAGTCAGTGGGTAAGTCCTGTCCATTGTGTCCCTAAGAAGGGAGGTATTGCTGTTGTTCCTAATGATAAGGATGAATTGATTCCTCAAAGAATTATTACAGGTTATAGGATGGTAATTGATTTCCGCAAATTAAATAAGGCTACTAAAAGGATCATTACCCCTTACCTTTTATCGATCAAATGCTAGAAAGATTGTCCAAACATACACATTTTTGCTTTCTAGATGGTTATTCTGGTTTCTCTCAAATACATGTGTCAGCCAAAGATCAATCAAAGACTACTTTTACATGCCCTTTTGGTACTTTTGCTTATAGAGGTATGCCTTTTGGTTTATGTAATGCACCTGCTACCTTTCAAAGATGCATGATGGCTATATTCTCTGACTTTTGTGAAAAGATTTGTGAGGTTTTCATGGACGACTTTTCCGTCTATGGATCTTCTTTTGATGATTGCTTGAGAAACCTTGATCGAGTTTTGCAGAGATGTGAAGAAACTAATCTTGTCTTGAATTGGGAAAAGTGCCACTTTATGGTTAATGAAGGTATTGTCTTGGGGCATAAAGTTTCTGAAAGAGGTATTGAAGTTGATAAAGCCAAGGTTGATGCTATTGAAAAGATGCCATGTCCCAAGGACATCAAAGGTATAAGAAGTTTCCTTGGTCATGCCAGTTTTTATAGGAGGTTCATTAAGGACTTCTCAAAAATTTCTCGGCCTCTGACTAATTTATTACAAAAAGATATACCATTTGTTTTTGATGATGATTGTGTAGAAGCATTTGAAATACTTAAGAAAGCATTGATCTCTGCACCTATTGTTCAGCCACCTGATTGGAATTTACCCTTTGAAATTATGTGTGATGCTAGTGATTATGCTGTAGGTGCTGTTCTAGGACAAAGAGTTGATAAGAAACTAAATGTTATTCAATATGCTAGTAAAACTCTAGACAATGCTCAAAGAAATTATGCTACTACTGAAAAAGAATTCTTAGCAGTTGTATTTGCTTGTGATAAGTTTAGACCTTATATTGTTGATTCTAAAGTAACTATTCACACTGATCATGCTGCTATTAAATATCTTATGGAAAAGAAAGATGCTAAACCTAGACTTATTAGATGGGTTCTCTTGCTACAAGAATTTGATTTGCATATTGTTGATAGAAAAGGAGCTGAGAACCCCATTGCAGACAACTTGTCTAGGTTAGAAAATGTGCTTGATGACCCACTACCTATTGATGATAGCTTTCCTGATGAGCAATTAAATGTCATAAATGCTTCTCATACTGCTCCATGGTATGCTGATTATGCTAATTACATTGTTGCTAAGTTTATACCACCTAGTTTCACATACCAGCAAAAGAAAAAGTTCTTCTATGATTTGAGGCATTACTTTTGGGATGACCCACATCTTTATAAAGAAGGAGTGGATGGTGTTATTAGACGTTGTGTACCTGAGCATGAACAGGAACAGATCCTACGCAAGTGTCACTCCGAAGCTTATGGAGGACACCATGCTGGAGATAGAACTGCACATAAGGTACTGCAATCTGGTTTTTATTGGCCTACTCTCTTCAAGGATGCCCGTAAGTTTGTCTTATCTTGTGATGAATGTCAAAGAATTGGTAATATTAGTAGACGTCAAGAAATGCCTATGAATTATTCACTTGTTATTGAACCATTTGATGTTTGGGGCTTTGACTATATGGGACCCTTTCCTTCCTCTAATGGATATACACATATTTTAGTTGCTGTTGATTACGTTACTAAGTGGGTAGAAGCTATTCCAACTAGTAGTGCTGATCATAACACTTCTATTAAAATGCTTAAAGAAGTTATTTTTCCAAGATTTGGAGTCCCTAGATATTTAATGACTGATGGTGGTTCACATTTTATTCATGGTGCTTTCCGTAAAATGCTTGCTAAATATGATGTTAATCATAGAATTGCATCTCATTATCACCCTCAGTCTAGTGGTCAAGTAGAATTGAGTAATAGAGAACTGAAATTAATTTTGCAAAAGACTGTTAATAGGTCTAGAAAGAATTGGTCCAAGAAACTTGATGATGCATTATGGGCCTATAGAACTGCATATAAAAATCCTATGGGTATGTCTCTGTATAAAATGGTCTATGGAAAAGCATGTCACTTACCTCTCGAACTAGAACACAAGGCTTATTGGGCTATTAAAGAACTTAATTATGATTTTAAACTTGTCGGTGAGAAGAGGTTATTTGATATTAGCTCACTTGATGAATGGAGAACCCAAGCCTATGAAAATGCCAAGTTGTTTAAAGAAAAAGTTAAAAGATGGCATGACAAAAGGATACAAAAGCATGAGTTTAATGTAGGTGATTATGTATTGCTATACAACTCTCGTTTAAGATTTTTCGCAGGAAAGCTTCGCTCTAAATGGGAAGGTCCTTACGTTATCGAGGAGGTCTACCGTTCTGGTGCCATAAAAATCAACAACTTCGAAGGCACAAATCCGAAGGTGGTAAACGGTCAAAGAATCAAACACTATATCTCAGGTAATCCCATAAATGTTGAAACCAATGTTATCGAAACCGTAACCTCGGAGGAATACATAAGGGACACTTTCCGGAACATTTTAGACTCCGAAAAGGAATAGGTATGTGGTACGGTAAGTAAACCGACTCCAAAATAGTTTTTAAGGCAATATTTCTCTGTTTTGGAATATTTAGGAAAATAGAAAAATAAACGCAGTCCGGGAAGGACACGAGGGCTCCACGAGGGTGGAGGGCGCGCCCTGCCCTACTGGGCGCGCCCCCTACCTCGTGGGCACCTCGTGTGCTCTCCGGACTCCGTTTTCGTACACAATACGTATGGTCGGTAAAAATTCATTATATAATCTCCCGGGGGTTTTGACTCCCGTATCACGCAAATATCTCTTGTCTTTGTTTTGAGCTGTCCTGCTGCAGACAGAGCAACATGTCATCCCAGGATTCGGAAGGAGAAAGCTATGTGGCTGATTACCTCGCAGATCCTAAGGTGTATGGGGATGTGGAGCACTGTGGTTGGACTACAGAAGAAGAAGAGGACTATGAACCCAAGGGAAAGGAGGAGACGAGCTTAGATGAAGATGAAGTCCCACTACCTCAACCTGGGGACATGCATGTGGAGTTCAAAAAGTCAAGCCTCCCGGATAGGGTAAAGAAACACAAGATTGAGTTTATCCCTTTTCGCCTCTTGCAGGAGAACAAGCAGGAACTATGCAAAAAGATATTGAGCTTGGAGTAGGAGATCGAGGACCTAAGGGACCAAAATTCTGTCCTCAAGCGCAAATTAAGGAAGAAGCCTACGCCATCAACAAAATCACCACCGTCTCCACCAACAAAGAAGAATTGAGTATATGGTATGGGCACTCCACTTGGCAACTGCCAAGCTTGGGGGAGTGCCCCGGTATCGTATCACCATCACTTTTATCTTTACCGTTTTTCTTAGTTCGATCCTTTTGCTAATATCTTGATCTAGTAGAATAAAAGTTCTTAGTATGATCTAGTTGTGAGTTTTGCCTTATTATCCTTCTATGTAATCGATTCTGTGAGCTATATAATAAAGATTAGTGTTGAGTCAAGGGCTTGATTATTTTGCCATGATCCCAAGTGAATAAAAGAAAAAGAGAAAGAAATAAAAAGAAACAAAGAGATCATATGAGTCTTATGGAGAGTAATGAGCTCACATAGAAAGAGTATGATGAATAAAAGTTGTTGAGGGTTGACAAACACAGTTTTGGTCATCGTTGTAATTAATAGGAAGTAATAAAGAAAGAGAGGTCTTCACATATAAATATACTATCTTGGACATCTTTTATGATTGTGAGCACTCATTAAAATATGACATGCTAAAGAGTTGACATTGGACAAGGAAGACAACATAATGGGTTATGTTTTCTTACATCTGAGATGAATTATATTGTCTTGGATCTTCCAACATGATGAGCTTGCCTTTCCCCCTCATGCTAGCCAAATTCATCGCACCAAGTAGAGATACTACTTGTGCTTCCAAATACCCTTAAACCAGTCTTGCCATAAGAGTCCACCATATCTACCTATGGATTGAGCAAGATCCGTCAAGTAAGTTGTCATCGGTGCAAGCAATAAAAATTGCTCTCTAAATATGTATGATCGATTGGTGTGCAGGAAATAAGCTTTATACGATCATGTGATATGGAAGTAATAAAAGCGACAGACTGCATAATAAAGGTCCATATCACAAGTGGCAATATAAAGTGATGTTCTTTCGCATTAAGATTTTGTGCAACCAACCATAAAAAAGTGCATGACAACCTCTGCTTCCCTCTGTGAAGGGCCTATCTTTTACTTTTATCTCCTACATTGCATAAGAGTCATGGTGATCTTCACCCTTCCTTTTTACATTTTATCCTTTGGCAAGCGCAATATGTTGGAAAGATCCTGGTATATATATGGCTAATTGGATGTGTGTTTTCATGAACTATTACTGTTGACATTACCCTTGAGGTAAAACGTTGGGAGGCAAAACTATAAGCCCCTATCTTTCTCTGTGTTCGATTAAAACTCCATACCCATAAGTATTGCGTGAGTGTCAGCAATTGTGAAAGATTATATGATAGTTGAGTATGTGGACTTGCCGAAAAGCTCTTATACATTGACACTTTCCTATGTTATGATAAATTGCATTTGCTTCAATAACTAAGATTGTAGCTTGTTAGTTTTCAATGAAGTTTATGATTCATACTTGATATTGTGATTAAATTACTACTTTAGCATAAGGGATTATATGACAAGAATTATGTAAGTTGTTATTCTAAGAATGATCATGATGCCCTCACGTCCGTATTTTATTTTTATCGACACCTCTATCTCTAAACATGTGGACATATTTTTTGATTTCGGCTTTTCGCTTGAGGACAAGCGAGGTCTAAGCTTGGGGGAGTTGATACGTCCATTTTGCATCATGCTTTTATATCAATATTTATTGCATTATGGGCTGTTATTACACATTATGTCACAATATTTATGCCTATTCTCTCTTATTTTACAAGGTTTACATAAAGAGGGAGAATGCTGGCAGCTAGGATTCTGGGCTGGAAAAGGAGCAAATATTAGAGACCTATTCTGCACAGCTCCAAAAGTCCTGAAACTTCACGGAAGATGTTTTCCAAATATATAAAAAATGTTGAGCGGAAGAAACTCACCAGGGGGGCCACACCCTACCCACGAGGGTGGGGGGCGCGCCCTACCCCCCTGGGTGCGCCCCTACCTCGTGGGCCCCCTGGTGGTCCTCCGGTGGCCATCTTCTGCTATATGGAGTCTCTCGATGGGAAAAAAATCATAAGCCATCTTCTCGGACGAAACTCCGCCGCCACGAGGCGGAACCTTGGCGGAACCAATCCAGGCTCTGGCGGAGCTGTTCTGCCGGGGAAACTTCCCTCCCGGAGGGGGAAATCATCGCCATCGTCATCACCAACGCTCCTCTCATCGGGAGAAGGCAATCTCCATCAACATCTTCATCAGCACCATCTCATCTCAAAACCCTAGTTCATCTCTTGTATCCAATTCTTGTCTCTAAGTCGGGGATTGGTGCTAGTAGGTTGCTAGTAGTGTTAATTACTCCTTGTAGTTGATGCTAGTTGGTTTAATTGGTGGAAGATCATATGTTCAGATCCTATATGCATATTAATACCCCTCTGATTATGAACATGTTTATGCTTTGTGAGTAGTTACTTTTGTTCCTGAGGACATGGGAGAAGTCTTGCTATTAGTAGTCATGTGAATTTGGTATTCGTTCGATATTTTGATGAGATGTATGTTGTCTCTCCTCTAGTGGTGTTATGTGAACGTCGACTACATGACACTTCACCATTATTTGGGCCTAGAGGAAGGCATTGGGAAGTAATAAGTAGATGATGGGTTGCTAGAGTGACAGAAGCTTAAACCCTAGTTTATGCGTTGCTTCGCAAGGGCTGATTTGGATCCATATGTTTCATGCTATGGTTAGGTTTACCTTGATACTTTTGTTGTAGTTGCGGATGCTGTAATAGAGGTTAATCATAAGTGGGATGCTTGTCCAAGTAAGGGCAGCACCCAAGCACCGGTCCACCCACATACCAAATTATCAAAGTACCGAACGCGAAGCATATGAACGTGATGAAAACTAGCTTGACGATATTCCCATCTGTCCTCGGGAGTGCTTTACATCTTATAAGAGTTTGTCCAGGCTTGTCCTTTGCTACAAAAGGATTGGGCCACCTTGCTGTACTTTATTCACTTTTGTTACTTGTTGCTCGTTACAAATTATCCTATCACAAAACTATGTGTTACCACTTATTTCAGTACTTGCAGAGAATACCTTGTTGGAAACCGCTTATCATTTCCTTCTGCTCCTCGTTGGGTTCGACACTCTTACTTATCAAAAGGACTATGATAGATCCCCTATACTTGTGGGTCATCACCGAAGCTTAAGTGTGTAGACCCTACGGGTCCGGGAACCATGCAGACATGACCGAGACATCTCTCCGGCCAATAACCAATAGCAGGATCTGGATACCCATACTGGCTCCCACATGTTCCATGATGATCTCATCGGATGAACCACGATGTCGGGGATTCAATCAATCCCGTATACAATTCCCTTTGTCTATCCGTATGTTACTTGCCCGAGATTCGATCGTCGGTATCCCCATACCTCATTCAATCTCGTTACCGGCAAGTCTCTTTACTCGTTCCGTGACACATGATCCCGTGACCAACTCCTTAGTCACATTGAGCTCATTATGATGATGCATTACCGAGTGGGCCTAGAGATACCTCTCCGTCATACGGAGTGTCAAATCCCAGTCTCAATTCGTGCCAACCCAACAAACACTTTCGGAGATACTTGTAATGCACTTTTATAGCCACCCAGTTATGTTGTGACGTTTGGTACACCCAAGGCATTCCTACGGTATCCGGGAGTTGCACAATCTCATGGTCTAAGGAAATTATACTTGACATTAGAAAAGCTTTAGCAAACGAACTTCACGATCTTGTGCTACGCTTAAGATTGGGTCTTGTCCATCACATCATTCTCCTAATGACGTGATCCCGTTATCAATGACATCCAATGTCCATGGTCAGGAAACCATAACCATCTATTGATCAATGAGCTAGTCAACTAGAGGCTTACTAGGGACGTGTTGTGGTCTATGTATTCACACATGTATTATGGTTTCCGGTTAATACAATTATAGCATGAACAATAGACAATTATCATGAACAAGGAAATATAATAATAACCATTTTATTATTGCCTCTAGGGCATATTTGCAACAGTCTCCCACTTGCACTAGAGCCAATAATCTAGTTACATCGTGATGAATCGAAAACCCATAGTTCACATCGCCATGTGACTAACACCCAAAGAGTTTACTAGAGTCAATAATCTAGTTCACATCACCATGTGATTATGGCTCAATGAGTCCTGGGGTTTGATCATGTTATGCTTGTGAGAGAGGTTTTAGTCAATGGGTCTGCAATATTCAGATCTGTATGTACTTCACAAATCTCTATTTCATATTGTAGATGTTGCTACTATGTTCCACTTGGAGCTATTCCAAATGGTTGCTCCTCTATACGTATCCGGTTTGCTACTCAGAGTCGTCCGGATAGGTGTTAAAGCTTGCATCAACGTAACCCTTTACGCCAAACTCTTTATCACCTCCATAACCGAGAAACATTTCCTTATTCCTAAGGACAATTTTGACTGATGTCCAATGATCCACTCCTAGATCACTCTTGCACCCCCTTGCCAGACACGTGGAAAGGCACATCGCGGTACACATCATGGCATATCGTATAGAGCCTATGGCTAAGGCATAGGGGACGACTTTCATCCTTTCTCTTTCTTTTTCCGTGGTCAAGCTTCAAGTCTTAAATTCACAACTCACAACTCAAGCAAGAACTCCTTCTTTGAAGGATCCATCTTGAACTCCTTCAAGATCATGTCAAGGTATGTGCTCTGTGAAAGTCTTATCAGGCATCTTGATCTATCTCTATAGATCTTGATACCCAACATGTAAGCAGTTTTACACAGGTCTTCCTTTGAAAAACTCCATTCAAACAACCCTTTATGCTTTCTAGAAATTCTACATCATTTCCGATCAACAATATGTCATCCATATATACCTATCAGAAATGTTGTAGTGCTCCCACTCACTTTCTTGCAGATACAAGTTTCTTGCAAACTTTGTATAAACCCAAATGCTTTGATCGCCTCATCAAAGCGTATGTTCCAACTATGAGATGCTTGCTCCAGTCCATAGAAGGATCGCTGGAGTTTGCATACCTTTTAGCATCCTTAGGATTGACAAAAACCTTTTGGTTGTATCACATACAACCTTTCCTCATGGAAACCAGCAAGGAAACTTTGTTTTGACATCCATCTGCCTGATTTCGTAAATGAAAATGCAGCAACTGCTAACATAGTTCTAACAGACTTTAGCATCTCTATGATTGAGAGAGTCTCATCATAGTCAACTCCTTGAACTTGTCGGAAACTTCTTTGAGACAAGTCGAGCTTCACAAATGGTGACATTACCATCAGCGTCTGTCTTCTTCTTAAAGATCCATTTATTCTCAATGGCTTGCCGTTCATCGGGCAAGTCCACCAAAGTCCATACTTTGTTCTCATACATGGATCCTATCTCGGATTTCATGGCTTCTAGCCATTTGTTGGAATCCGAGCCCACCATCGCTTCTTCATAGCTCATAGGTTCATCGTTGTCCAACAACATGACCTTTAAGACAGGGTTACCACTGAGAAGTTGTACACACCCTTGTCGACCTACGAGGTTCGATAGTAATTTGATCTGAAGCTTCATGATCATCATCATTAGCTTTCTCTTCAACTGACGTAGTTGCCACAGAAACATCTTTCTGTGCTGCGCTACTCTCTGGTTGAAGTGAAGGTTCAACAACCTCATCAAGTTCTATCTTCCTCCCACTCAATTCTTTCGAGAGAAACTCTTTCTCGAGAAAGGACCTGTTCTTAGCGACAAACACTTTGCCCTCAGATCTGAGATAGAAGGTATACCCAATCGTCTTGTTTGGGTATTCTATGAAGATACAATTTTCCGCTTTGGGTTCGAGCTTTTCTGACCGAAGCCTATCGACATAAGCATCATAGCCCCAAACCTTAAGAAACAACAACTTTGGTTTCTTGCCAAACCATAGTTCATACGGTGTCGTCTCCACGGACTTAGATGGTGCCCTATTTAAAGTGAATGTAATTGTCTTTAATGCATAACCCTCAAAAATAGCGGTAGATTGGTAAGAGACATCATACACCATATCCAATAAGGTTCGATTACGACGTTCGGACACACCATCATGCTATGGTGTTCCAGGCGGCGTCAACTGTGAAACGATTCCACCTTGTCTTTAGTGATTGCCAAACTCATAACTCAGATACTTTCCCTTTGATCAGATCGAAGGAACTTGATCTTCTTGTTACGATGATTCTCAACTTAACTCTGAAATTGCTTGAACTTTTCAAACATTTCAGACTTATGCTTCATTAAGTAAATATACCCATATCTACTCAATTCACCGGTGAAGGTGAGAAAATAACGATATCCACCGCGTGCGTCAACACTCATCGGACCGCACACATCAGCATGTATGATTTCCAACAAGTCACTTGCCCGTTCCATTGTTCCAAAGAACGGGGTTTTAGTCATCTTGCCAAAGAGGCATGGTTCGCATGTGTCAAGTGATTCAAAATCAAGTGACTTCAAAAGTCCATTAGCATGGAGGTTCTTTCATGCGCTTTACACCAATATGACCTAAGCGGCAGTGCCACATGAAAGTGGTACTATCATTATCAACTCTACATCTTTTGGCATCAATGTTATGAACATGTGTATAACTACGACCGGGATTCAATAAACCATTCACATTGGGTGCATGACCATAGAAGGTATTATTCATGTAATCAGAATAACCATTATTCTCTGACTTAAATGAATAACCGTATTGCAATAAACATGATCTAATCATGTTCATGCTCAACGCAGACACCAATGCAAACAACATTTATCTAGGTTCAACACTAATCCCGAAGGTAGAGGGAGCGTGCGATGGTGATCACATCAACCTTGGAAACACTTCCAACACACATCGTCACCTCGCCCTTAGCTAGTCTCCGTTAATTTCGTAGCTTTTGCTTCGAGTTACCAATATTAGCAACTGAACCGGTATCTAATACCCAGGTGCTACTAGGAGTACTAGTAAGGTACACATCAATAACACACATATATCAAATATACTTTTGTTGAAGTTGACAGCCTTCTTATCTACCAAGTATTTGAGGCAGTTCCGCTACCAGTGACCGTTCCCCTAATAGAAGCATTTTGTCTCGGGTTTGGGTTCTCGGGTTTCTTCACTTGAGCGGCAACTGGCTTGGCATTCAAGAAGTTTCCCTTCTTTCCCTTGCCCTTCTTTGAAACCAGTGCTCTTGTTAACCATCAACACTTGATGCTCCTTCTTGATTTCTACCTTTACGGCCTTAAGCACGACGAACAGCTCCGGGATTATCTTCCCTTGCATGTTATAGTTCATCACGAAACTCTAGTAGCTTGGTGATAGCGACTGGAGAACTTTTGTCAATCACTCTATTATCTGGAAGATTAACTCCCACTTGATTCAAGTGATTGAAGTACCCAGACATTCTGAGCACATGCTCACTGGCTGAGCTATTCTCCTCCATCTTGTAGGCAAAGGTCTTGTCAGAGGTCTCAACCTCTCAACACGGGCATGAGCCTGAAATACCAATTTCAGCTCTTCGAACATCTCATATGTTCTATGGTGTTCAAAACGCTTTTGGAGCCCCGACTCTAAGCCGTAAAGCATGGCGCACTAAACTATCAGGTAGTCATCAGAACGTGTCTACCAGATGTTCACAACATCCACAGATGACGCCATAGGGGTTGGCACACTGAGCGGTGCATCAAGGACAGAAGCCTTCTGTGTAGCAGTGAGGACAATCCTCAGACTACGGCCCTAGTCCGCACAATTGCTTACAATATCTTTCAACTTAGTCTTTCTCTAGGAACATATTAAAAAAAGAGCTAAAGCGCGAGCTATTAATCCACAACATAATTTGCAAAGACAATATAGACTATATTAATGATAATTAAGTTCATCTAATCAAATTATTCAATGAACTCCCACTCAGATAGACATCCCTCTAGTCATCTAAGTGATACATGATCCGTATCGACTAGGCCGTGTCCGATCATCACGTGAGACGGACTAGTCATCAACGGTGAACATCTCCATGTTGATCGTATCTACTATACGACTCACGTTCGACCTTTCGGTCTCTCGTGTTCCGAGGCCATGTATGTACATGCTAGGATTGTCAAGTCAACCTAAGTGTTTTGCATGTGTAAATCTGGCTTACACCCGTTGTATTCGAACGTTAGAATCTATCACACCCAATCATCACGTGGTGCTTCGAAACAACGAACCTTCGCAACGGTGCACAGTTAGGGGGAACACTTTCTTGAAATTTTAGTGAGGGATCATCTTATTTATGCTACCATCATTCTAAGCAAATAAGATGTAAACATGACAAACATCACATGCAAATCATAAAGTGACATGATATGGCCAATATCATCTTGCGCCTTTGATCTCCATCTTTGAGGTGCGGCATGAACACCATCATCACTGGCATGACACCATGATCTCCATCATTGTGTCTTCATGAAGTTGTCTCGCCAACTATTACTTCTACTACTATGGCTAACGATTAGCCATAAAGTAAAGTAATTACATGGCGTTTTCATTGACATACAGGTCATAAATAAATTAAGACAACTCCTATGGCTCCTACCGGTTGTCATACTCATCGACATGCAAGTCGTGATTCCTATTACAAGAACATGATAAATCTCATACATCACATCCTTTTGGCTATATCACATCACATAGCATACCCTGCAAAAACAAGTTAGGCGTCCTCTAATTGTTGTTGCATGTTTTACGTGGCTGCTATGGGTTTCTAGCAAGAATGTTTCTTACCTACACAAAACCACAACTGTGATATGCCAATTGCTATTTACCCTTCATAAGGACCCTTTTCATCGAATCCGATCCTACTAAAGTGGGAGAGACAGACACCCGCCAGCCACCTTATGCATCAAGTGCACGTTAGTCGGTGGAACCAGTCTCACGTAAGCGTATGTGCAAGGTCGGTCCGGGCCGCTTCACCCCACAATGCCGCCGGATCAAGATAAGACTAGTAACAGTAAGAAAATTGAACAAATCATCACCCACAACTGCTTTGTGTTCTACTCGTGCATAGAATCTACGCATAGACCTAGCTCATGATGCCACTGTTGGGGAACGTAGCAATAATTAAAAAAAAATCCTACGTGTCACCAAGATCAATCTAGGAGATACTAGCAACGAGACAGAGGGAGTGCATCTTCATACCCTTGAAGATCGCTAAGCGGAAGCGTTACAAGAACGCGGTTGGTGGAGTCGTACATGCAGCGATTTAGATCGCAGTCGATTCCGATCTAAGCACCGAACAACGGCGCCTCCACGTTCAACACAAGTACAGCCCGGGGACGTCTCCTCCTTCTTGATCCAGCAAGGGGGGAGGAAAAGTTGAGGGATAACTCCGACAGCACGACGGCGTGGCGGTGATGGAGCTCGTGGTTCTCCGGCAGGGCTTCGCCAAGCGCTACGGAGGAGGAGGAGGTGTAGGAGAGGGGGAGGGGCTGCGCCAGGGGAAGGGTGCGGCTGCCCTCTCTCTCCCTCATTATATATAGGGGGAAAGGGGGTGGAGGAGGCGCCCTAGGGGAGGGGCGGCGGCCACAGGGGAAACCCTAGATGGGTTTGGGCGCCACCACCCCTAGGAAACTTGCCCCCCAAGCCGGGATGGGTGGCTGCCCTAGGGGAGGCGCCCCCACCTCTCCAAGTTACGTGAGATTGGGTGGGAGGGGCGCTCAGCCCCTTAGTGGGCTGATGTGCCCCCTCCCCTTGGCCCATAAGGCCCCCCAACGCTTGCTGGGGCCTCCGAAACCCCTTTCGGACACGTTGGTCGTCACCCGGTACCCCTGGAACAATTCCGGACTCCAATACCCTTCGTCCAATATATCGATCTTCACCTCTGGACCATTCCGAAACTCCTCATCACGTCCGGGATCTTATCCGGGGCTCCTAACAACCTTCGGTAACCACATACTATTTCCCATAACAACTCTAGTATCACCGAACCTTAAGTGTGTAGACCCTACGGGTTCGGGAACCATGCAGACATGACCGAGACATCTCTCCGACCAATAACCAATAGCGGGATCTGGATACCCATATTGGCTCCCACATGTTCCACGATGATCTCATCGGATGAACCATGATGTCGGGGATCCAATCAATCCTGTATACAATTCCCTTTGTCTATCGGTATGTTACTTGCCCGAGATTCGATCGTCGGTATCCCCATACCTCATTCAATCTCGTTACCGGCAAGTCTCTTTACTCGTTTCGTAACGCATGATCCCGTGACCAACTCCTTAGTCACATTGAGCTCATTATGATGATGCATTACTGAGTGGGCCTAGAGATACCTCTCCGTCATACGGAGTGACAAATCCCAGTCTCGATTTGTACCAACCCAACAGACACTTTCGAAGATACCTGTAATGCACTTTTATAGCCACCCAGTTATGTTGTGACGTTTGGTACACCCAAAGAATTCCTACGGTATCCGGGAGTTGCACAATCTCATGGTCTAAGGAAATGATACTTGACATTAGAAAAGCTTTAGCAAACGAACTTCACGATCTTGTGCTACGCTTAAGATTGGGTCTTGTCCATCACATCATTCTCCTAATGATGTGATCCCGTTATCAATGACATCCAATGTCCATGGTCAGGAAACCATAACCATCTATCTATCAACGAGCTAGTCAACCAGAGGCTTACTAGGGACATGTTGTGGTCTATGTATTCACACATGTATTACAGTTTCCGGTTAATACAATTGTAGCATGAACAATAGACAATTATCATGAACAAGGAAATATAATAATAACCATTTTATTATTGCCTCTAGGGCATATTTGCAACACTGCGTTCCCCAACAGTGGCATCCGAGCCAGGTCTATGCATAGATGTTATATGCACGAGTAGAACACGAAGAGTTGTGGGCGATAATAGTCATACAGCTTACCACCAACGTCTTACTTTGATTCGGCGGTATTGTTGGATGAAGCGGCCCGAACCGACATTACATGACCTCGTTCATGAGACTAGTTCTACCAACATGCTTTGCACACAGGTGGCTGGCGGGTGTCTGTTTCTCCAACTTTAGTTGAATCGGGTTTGACTATGGCCGGTCCTTGTTGAAGGTTAAAACAACACACTTGACAAAAAATCGTTGTGGTTTTGATTCATAGGTAAGAACGGTTCTTGTTAGAAGCTCGTAGCAGCCACGTAAAACTTGCAACAATAAAGTAGAGGACATCTAACTTGTTTTTGCAGGGCATGTTGTGATGTGATATGGTCAAGACGTGATGAGATATAAATTGTCGTATGAGATGATCATGTTTTGTAAAAATTATCGGCAATTGGCAGGAGCCTTATGGTTGTCGCTTTATTGTATGAAATGCAATCGCCATGTAATTGCTTTACTTTAGCACTAAATGGTAGCGATAGTCGTAGAAGCAATAGTGGGCAAGACGACAACAATGCTACGATGGAGATCAAGGTGTCAAGCCGGTGACGATGGAGATCATGATAGTGCTTTGGAGATCGAGATCAAAGGCACAAGATGATGATGGCCATATCATGTCACATATTTTGATTGCATGTGATGTTTATCCTTTATGCATCTTATTTTCCTTAGTACATCGGTAGCATTATAAGATGATCCCTCACTAAATTTCAAGGTACAAGTGTTCTCCCTGAGTATGCACCGTTGCTACAGTTCGTCGCGACGAGACACCACGTGATGATCGGGTGTGACAAGCTCTACATTCACATACAACGGGTGCAAGCCAATTTTGCACGTGCGGAATACTCGGGTTAAACTTGACGAGCCTAGCATATGCAGATATGGCCTCGGAACACTGAGACCGAAAGGTCGAAGGTGAATCATATAGTAGATATGATCAACATACTGATGTTCACCATTGAAAACTACTCCATCTCACGTGCTGATCGGACATGGTTTAGTTGATATGGATCACGTGATCATTTAGATGACTAGAGGGATGTCTATCTAAGTGGGAGTTCTTAAGTAATATGTTTAATTGAACTTTAATTTTCCATGAACTTAGTACCTGATAGTATTTGCATGTCTATGTTGTTGTAGATCAATGGCCCGTGCAACCGTTCCCTTGAATTTTAATGTGTTCCTAGAGAAAGCTAAGTTGAAAGATGATGGTAGCAACTACACGGACCGGGTCCATAACTTGATGATTATCCTCATTGCTGCATAGAAGAATTACGTCCTGGAAGCACCGCTAGGTGCAAGACCCGCTGCAGGAGCAACTCCGGACGTTATGAACATCTGGTAGAGCAAAGCTGATGACTACTCGATAGTTCAGTGTGCCATGCTTTACGGCTTAGAATTGGGACTTCAAAGACGTTTTGAACGTCATGGAGCATATGAGATGTTCCAAGAGTTGAAGTTAATATTTCAAGCAAATGCCCGAGTTGAGAGATATGAAGTCTCCAACAAGTTCTATAGCTACAAAATGGAGGAGAATAGTTCTGTCAGTGAACACATACTCAGAATGTCTGGGTACCACAACCACTTGACTCAGCTGGGAGTTAATCTTCCTGATGATAGTGTCATTGACAGAGTTCTTCAATCACTGCCATCAAGCTATAAAGGCTTCGTGACGAACTATAACTTGCAAGGGAAGGAGAAGACAATTCCCGAGCTCTTCACGATGCTTAAAGCTGCGGAGGTAGAAATCAAGAAGGAGCATCAAGTGTTGATGGTTAACAAGACCACTAGTTTCAAGAAAAAGGGCAAATGGAAGAAGGGGAACTTCAAGAAGAATAGCAAGAAGGTTGTTGCTCAAGGGAAGAAGCCCAAGTCTGGACCTAAGCCTGAAACTGAGTGCTTCTACTGCAAAGGGACTGGTCACTAGAAGCGGAACCGCCCCAAGTATTTGGTGGATAAGAAGGATGGCAAAGTGAAAGGTATATTTGATATACATGTTATTGATGTGTACCTTACTAATGCTCGTAGCAGCTCCTGGGTATTTGATACTGGTTCTGTTGATCATATTTGCAACTCGAAACAGGGGCTACCGATTAAACGAAGATTGGTTAAGGACGAGGTGACGATGCGCGTCGGAAATGGTTCCAAGGTTGATGTGACCGCCGTCGGCACGCTACCTCTACATCTACCTTTGGGATTAGTGTTAGACCTGAATAATTGTTATTTGGTGCCAGCGTTGAGCATGAACATTATATCTGGATCTTGTTTGATGCGAGACAGTTATTCATTTAAATCAGAGAATAATGGTTGTTCTATTTATACAAGTAATATCTTTTACGGTCATGCACCCTTGATGAGTGGTCTATTTTTGCTGAATCTCGATCATAGTGATACACATATTCATAATATTGAAGCCAAAAGATGCAATGTTAATACTGATAGTGCAACTTATTTGTGGCACTACCGTTTATGTCATATTGGTGTAAAGCACATGAAGAAACTCCATGCTGATGGGCTTTTGGAATCACTTGATTATGAATCACTTGATGCTTGCGAACCATGCCTCACGGGCAAGATGACTAAGACTCCATTCTCCAAAAAATGGAGCGAGCCACTGGCTTATTGGAAATAATACATACCGATGTATGCGGTCCGATGAGTGTTGAGGCTCGCGACGGGTATCATTATTTTCTGACCTTCACAGATGATTTGAGCAGATATGGGTATATCTACTTAATGAAATATAAGTCTGAAACATTTGAAAAGTTCAAAGAATTTCAGAGTGAAGTAGAAAATCATCGTAACAAGAAAATAAAGTTTCTACGATCTGATCATGGAGGCGAATATTTGAGTTACGAGTTTAGTCTTCATTTGAAACAATGTGGAATAGTTTCGCAACTCACGCCACCTAGAACACCATAGCGTAATGGTGTGTCTGAACGCCGTAACCGTACTTTATTAGATATGGTGCTATCTATGATGTCTCTTACCGATTTACCACTATTGTTTTGGGGTTATGCTTTAGAGATGGCTGCATTCACGTTAAATAGGGCACCATCTAAATCTGTTGAGATGACACCATATGAACTGTGGTTTGGCAAGAAACCTAAGCTATCGTTTCTTAAAGTTTGGGGCTGCGATGCTTATGTGAAAAAGCTTCAACCTGATAATCTTGAACCCAAATCGGAGAAATGCGTCTTCATAGGATACCCAAAGGAAACTGTTAGGTACACCTTCTATCACATATCCAAAGGCAAGATATTCATTGCTAAGAATGGATCCTTTATAGAGAAGGAGTTTCTCTCGAAAGAAGTGAGTGGGAGGAAAGTAGAACTTGATGAGGTAATTGTACCTTCTCCCGAATTGGAAAGTAGTTCATCACAAAAATCAGTTCCAGTGATTTCTACACCAATTAGTGAGGAAGCTAATGATGATGATCATGAAACTTCAGATCAAGTTACTACCGAACCTCGTAGGTCAACCAGAGTACAGTCCGCACCAGAGTGGTATGGTAATCCTTTTCTGGAAGTCGTGTTACTAGACCATGACGAACCTACGAACTATGAGGAAGCGATGATGAGCCCAGATTCCGCGAAATGGCTTGAGGCCATGAAATCTGTGATGGGATACATGTATGAGAACAAAGTGTGGACTTTGGTTACTTGCCTGATGATCGGCAAGCCATAGAGAATAAATGGATCTTCAAGAAGAATGACGTTGACGGTAATGTTATTGTCTACAAAGCTCGACTTGTTGCAAAAGGTTTTTAACAAGTTCAAGGACTTGACTATGATGAGACCTTATCACCCGTAGTGATGCTTAAGTCTATGCGATTCATGTTAGCAATTGCCACATTTTATGATTACGAAATTTGGCAAATGGATGTCAAAACTGCATTCCTTAATGGATTTCTTAAAGAAGAGTTGTATATGATGCAACCAGAAGGTTTTGTCGATCCTAAAGGTGCTAAGAAAGTGTGCAAGCTCTAGCGATCCATTTATGGACTGGTGCAAGCCTCTCGGAGTTGGAATATATGCTTTGATAGTGTGATCAAAGCATATGGTTTTATACAGACTTTTGTAGAAGCCTGTATTTACAAGAAAGTGAGTGGGAGCTCTGTAGCATTTCTAATATTATATGTGGATGACATATTGTTGATTGGGAATAATACATAATTTCTGGATAACATAAAAGGATACTTGAATAAGAATTTTTCAATGAAAGACCTCGGTGAAGCTGCTTATATATTGGGCATCAAGATCTATAGAGATAGATCAAGATGCTTAATTGGACTTTCACAGAGCACATACCTTGACAAAGTTTTGAAGAAGTTCAAAATGGATCAGTCAAAGAAAGGGTTCTTGCCTGTGTTACAAGGTGTGAAGTTGAGTCAGACTCAATGCCCGACCACTGCAGAAGATATAGAGAAAATGGAAGTCATTCCGTATGCCTCAACCATAGGTTCTATCATGTATGCAATGTTGTGTACCATACCTGATGTGTGCCTTTCTATTAGTTCAGGAGGGTGGTACCAAAGTAATCCAGGAGTGGGTCATTGGACAACGGTCAAGAACATCCTGAAATACCAGAAAAGGACTAAGGATATGTTTCTAGTTTATGGAGGTGACAAAGAGCTTATCGTAAATGGTTACGTCGATGCAAGCTTTGACACTGATCCGGATGACTCTAAGTCGCAAACCGGATACATATTTATATTGAATGGTGGAGCTGTAAGTTGGTGCAGTTACAAGCAGAGCGTTGTGGCGGGATTCACGTGTGAAGCGGAATACATAGCTGCTTCAGAAGCAGCAAATGAAGGAGTCTGGATGAAGGAGTTCATATCCGATCTAGGTGTAATACCTAGTGCATCGGGTCCAATGAAGATCTTTTGTGACAATACTGGAGCAATTGCCTTAGCGAAGGAATCCAGATTTCAAAAAGAGAACCAAACACATCAAGAGACACTTCAATTCCATCCGCGATCAAGTCAAGGAGGGAGACATAGAGATTTGCAAGATACATACGGATCTGAATGTTGCAGACCCATTTACTAAGCCTCTTCCACGAGCAAAACATGATCAGCACCAAGACTCCATGGGTGTTAGAATCATTCTTATGTAATATAGATTTTTGACTCTAGTGCAAGTGGGAGACTGAAGGAATTATGCCCTAGAGGCAACAATAAAGTTGTTATTTATATTTCCTTATATCATGGTAAATGATTATTATCCATGCTAGAATTGTATTAACCAGAAACTTAGTACATGTGTGAGTACATAGACAAAATAGAGTATCCCTAGTATGCCTCTACTTGACTAGCTCGTTAATCAAAGATGGTTAAGTTTCCTAGCCATAGACATGTGTTGTCATTTGATGAACGGGATCACATCATTATAGAATGATGTGATAGACAAGACCCATCTGTTAGCTTAGCATAATGATCGTTAAGTTTTATTGCTATTGCTTTCTTCATGACTTATACATTTTCCTCTGACTATGAGATCATGCAACTCTCGAATACCGGAGGAACACCTTGTGTGCTATCAAACATCACAACGTAACTAGGCAATTATGAAGATGCTCTACAGGTGTCTCCGAAGGTGTTTGTTGGGTTGGTATAGATCAAGATTAGGATTTTTCACTCCCAGTATCGGAGAGGTATTTCTAGGCCCTGTCGGTAATACACATCACTATAAGACTTGCAAGCAATGTGACTAATGAGTTAGTTGCGGGATGATGCATTATAGAACGAGAAAAGAGACTTGCCGGTAACAAGATTAAACTAGGTATGATGATTCCCACAATTGAATCTCGGGCAAGTAACATACCGATGACAAAGGGAATAACGTATGTTGTTATTGCGGTTTAACCGATTAAGATCTTCGTAGAATATGTAGGAACCAATATGAGCATCCTGGTTCCGCTATTGGTTATTGACCGGAGATGTGTCTCGGTCATGTCTACATATTCTCGAACCCGTAGGGTCCGCACGCTTAATGTTCGATGACAATTTGTATTATGAGTTATGTGTTTTGGTGACCGAAGTTTGTTCAGAGTAGGACATGACCAGGAGTCTCAAAATGGTCGAGAGGTAAAGATTCATATATTGGAAGGTAGAATTCGGACATCGGAATGGTTTCGGGTGGTTCGGGTATTTTACCGGAGTACCGAGGGGTTACCAGAACCCCCGAGGGAATTATTGGGCCTACATGGGCCTTAATAGAGAGCGAGGGGGGGGGGGTCGCAAGGGGTGGACGTGCCCCCCATGGAGTCCAAATTGGACTAGGGGAGGGGGCGGCGCCCCCTTTCCCTCTCCCTCTCCTTCCTTTTTCCCTTCGGGAAGAAAGGAAAAGGGGAGGGGGGCGAATCCTACTAGGAGTGGAGTCCTAGTAGGACTCCCCCCATGGTGCGCCCCTCCTAGCCGGCCGCCTCCTCTTCCCCTCCTTTATATACGGGGGCAGGGAGCACCCCATAAGACATCAATTGTTCTCTTAGCCATGTGCGGTGCTGATACGTCTCTGTCGTATCTATAATTTTTTATTGTTCCATGCCAATATTATTCAACTTTCATATACTTTTGGGAACTTTTTATACTATTTTTGGGACTAACATATTGATCCAGTGCCCAGTGCCAGTTCCTGTTTGTTGCATGTTTTTTGTTTTGCAGAATATCCATATCAAACGGAGTCCAAACGGGAGAAAAATTGACGGAGATTTTTTTGGAATATATATGATTTTTGGGAAGAAAAATGCACGCGAGACGGTGCCCAAGGTGGCCACGAGGCAGGGGAGCGCGCCTGCCGCCCTGGGTGCGCCCCTGACCCTCGTGGGCCACCTGTAAGGCGGTTGATGCCCTTCTTTCGCCGCAAGAAAGCTAATATCCGGATAGAGATCGTGTTAAAATTTCAGCCCAACTGGAGTTACGGATCTCCGGGAATATAAGAAACGGTGAAAGGGTAGAATCTGAGAACGCAGAAACAGAGAGAGACAGAGAGACAGATCCAACCTCGGAGGGGCTTTCGCTCCTCCCGTGCCATGGAGGCCATGGACCAGAGGGGAAACCCTTCTCCCATCTAGGGAGGAGGTCAAGGAAGAAGAAGAAGGAGGGGGGCTCTCTCCCCCTCGCTTCCGGTGGCACCAGAGTGCCACCGGGGGCCATCATCATCATCGCGATCTACACCAACACCTCCACCATCTTCACCAACATCTCCATCACCTTCCCCCTCTATCTACAGCAGTCCACTCTCCCGCAACCCGCTGTACCCTCTACTTGAACATGGTGCTTTATGCTTCATATTATTATCCAATGATGTGTTGCCATCCTATGATGTCTGAGTAGATTTTCGTTGTCCTATCGGTGGTTGATGAATTGCTATGATTGATTTAATTTTCTTGTGGTTATGTTGC
Source organism: Triticum aestivum (assembly GCF_018294505.1). NCBI lineage: Eukaryota > Viridiplantae > Streptophyta > Magnoliopsida > Poales > Poaceae > Triticum > Triticum aestivum. The sequence goes on along the minus strand of NC_057797.1, from coordinate 181,306,433 downwards.
TGTCCTTTGGTGCCCATCATATGATTGCGCGCGTGGATCACACCCTAGGGTTAGTTGTATGTTGATAGGACTATGTATTGGAGGGCAAGAGTGACAACAGCTTCAACCTAGCATAGAAATTGATGCATACGGGATTGAAGGGGGACCAATATACCTTAATGCTATGGTTGGGTTTTACCTTAATGAACATTAGTAGTTGCAGATGCTTGCTAATAGTTCCAATCATAAGTGCATAGAATTCCAAGTCAGGGATGACATGCTAGTAGTGGCCTCTCTCACATAATACTTGCTATCGGTCTAGTAAAGTAGTCAATTGCTCAGGGGCAATTTCATAACTCCTACCACCACTTTTCCACACTCGCTATATTTACTTTATTGTTTCTTTATCTAAACAACCCCTACTTTTTATTTACATACTCTTTATTATCTAGCAAACCTATCGAACAACACTTACAAAGTACTTCTAGTTTCATACTTGTTCTAGGTAAAGCGAACGTCAAGCGTGCTAGAGTTGTATCGGTGGTCGATAGAACTTGAGGGAACATTTGTTCTACCTTTAGCTCCTCGTTGGGTTCGACACTCTTACTTCTCGAAAACTGTTGCGATCCCCTATACTTGTGGGTTATCAAGACCTTTTTCTGGCGCCGTTGCCGGGGAGCAATAGCGTGGGGTGAATATTCTCGTGTGTGCTTGTTTGCTTTATCACTAAGTAATTTTTATTTGCTGTTCTTAGTTGTTCTTTATCTTTTGTTATGGATATGGAACATGAAATACCAAAAAAATTAGGTGTACTTGCTACTCATGGAGATGGGGAACCTCCTAAAACCCTCGATGCTGGTTATGTGAAAGATATTATGTACTACTTTAATAATCCTGAGAAAACCCCATTCAATTATGTAATGGGAGTAACGTTGGATCAACGTGAATACTTTAGGGATTACCACTTGACACAAAAAGGGAAACTATTATGGGATCAAATTCATATATTGAATTGGTATGCTAGGCAACTATGCTTGAGATATGATTATACTTATTGCTCTAGGATGAAGGCTCCACACCTTCCTTTTTTATGTGAATTTAATGATAATAAAACCTTAGCTTCTTATGCTAATGGTATATATGATTACTATGATGTGGAACAAATAGAAGAATTTGTTGCTTTTATGGGTGCTTATGAAATTGTATCTATGTTTAAAGAGTTCGAAGATTTTGATGATTCGGTTTATAGACCTGAAAATTTAGCTATCCTTAAATATTGCTACAAGAATTATGAATACAATTCCGATATTAATGCACTTATTGAGAAAGTCTCCACTGTCCAAGAAGAGACTAATATTTTGCAGGAATCTATGGAAGAAGAAGTTGATGAAACTATGAGCTCATTGGATGAAAAAGATGAGGAGGAGAGCGAAGAACAAAAGGAGGAAGAGAGGATTGATCACCCGTGCCCACCTTCTAATGATAGTAACTCTTCAACTCATACATTGTTTAATTCCCCTTCATGCTTACCGAAGGGTGAATGCTATGATAATTGCTATGACCCCGTTGATTCTTTTGAAATATCCCTTTTTGATGATGCTTGCTATGCTTGTGGCCAAGATGCCAATATGAATTATGCTTATGGAGATGAACTTGCTATAGGTCCTTATGTTAAACATGAAATTGTTGCTATTGCACCCACGCATGATAGTCCTATTATCTTTTTGAATTCTCCCAACTACACTATATCGGAGAAGTTTGCACTTATTAGGATTATATTGATGGGTTGCCTTTTACCGTTACACATGATGATTTTGATGAATATAATATTCATGTGCTTGCTGCTCCTACTTGCAATTATTATGAGAGAGGAACTATATCTCCACCTCTCTATGTCTCCAATATGATAAAATTGCAAGAAACTACTTATACTATGCATTGGCCTTTACTAGGTGTGCATGAATTGTTCTTTTATGACATGTCAATGCATAGGAAGAGAGTTAGACTTCGTCATTGCTTGATATATGTTACTTTGTGCTCACTACTAAATGCTAAATCATTGTTAATTAAAATTGGCTTTGTTATACCTTGGGATCCGGGTGGATTCATTACTTGAGCACTATATGCCTGGCTTAATGGCTTTAAAGAAAGCGCTGCCAGCGAGACAACCCGGAAGTTTTAGAGAGTCATTTATTTCTGTTGAGTGCTTTTATATAGTTTAAAAACAACAAAAATAAAGAGGGGAACCCAAAACTTTTTCAAAAAGGAAAGTGAAAGTGAGAAAGACAAGCATTGTTGAAGTGGGAGAGCTCCTTGAACTTTATTCATGCTCACGGCAACTTTGTGAATCTTGATTACAGAAACTTTTCAACAAAAATAATTATACCCTTGTACAATTCCATTGTATTATAAAAATAACGTGCCAAGGTCCTTTAGGATGTTTACATTTGCTTGATGGTTTGTACGATGTAGGACAGAAACTTTCGCTGTAGTGCGCGATTTTACATTTTTTATTCAAATGGTTCTGATTCTTTTTGCACTGTCTTTCTATACAAATTTTTTATTTTTCCTAATTTTGGAATAATTTTTCAAGAGTATGGTGAATGTTCAGATTGTTACAGACTGTTCTGTTTTAGACAGATTCTGTTTTTGATGCATAGTTTGCTTGTTTTGATGAAACTAATGATTTATATTAGTGGATAAAGCCATGGAAAAGTTATATTACAGTAGACACAACGAAAAAACAAAATATGAGTTGGTTTGCAATAGCACTTAGAGTAGTGATTTGCTTTATTATACTAACGGATCTTACCGAGTTTTCTGTTGAAGTTTTGTGTGGATGAAGTGTTCGATGATCGAGAAGGTCTCGATGTGAGAAGAAGGAAGAGAGGCAAGAGCTCAAGCTTGGGGATGCCCGAGGCACCCCAAGTAAATATTCAAGGAGACTCAAGCCTCTAAGCTTGGGGATGCCCCGGAAGGCATCCCCTCTTTCTTCAACAAGTATCGGTATGTTTTCGGATTCGTTTCGTTCATGCGATATGTGCAATCTTGGAGCGTCTTTTGCATTTAGTTTTCATCTTTCTTTTATGCACCATGCTGGTATGAGATAGTCCTTGGTTGATTTATAGAATGCTCTATGCACTTCACTTATATCTTTTGAGTATGGCTTTATAGAATGCTTCATGTGCTCCACTTATATCATTTGAAGTTTGGATTGCCTGTTTCTCTTCACTTAGACAACCGCCATTTTTAGAATGCTCTTTTGCTTCACTTATATTTGTTAGAGCGTGGGCATATATTTTGTAGAAAGAATTAAACTCTCTTGCTTCACTTATATCTATTTAGAGAGATAACAGGAATTGGTCATTCACATGGTTAGTCATAAAATCCTACATAAAACTTGTAGATCACTGAATATGATATGTTTGATTCCTTGCAATAGTTTTGCGATATATAGATGGTGATATTAGAGCCATGCTAGTGGGTAGTTGTGGATTGTAGAAATACTTGTGTTGAGGTTTGTGATTCCCGTAGCATGCACGTATGGTGAACCGTTATGTAACGAAGTCGGAGCATGATTTATTTATTGATTGTCTTATGAGTGGCGGTCGGGGACGAGCGATGGTCTTTTCCTACCAATCTATCCCCCTAGGAGCATGTGCGTAGTACTTTGTTTCGATAGCTAATAGACTTCTACAATAAGTATGTGAGTTCTTTATGACTAATGTTGAGTCCATGGATTATACACACTCTCACCCTTCCACCATTGCTAGCCTCTCTAGTATCGCGCAACTTTCGCCGGTACCATAAACCCACCATATACCTTCCTCAAAACAACCACCATACCTACCTATTATGGCATTTCCATAGCCATTTCGAGTATATTGCCATGCAACTTTCATCATCATCATATACATGACTTGTGCATTCATTGTCATATTTCTTCGCATGATCGTAAGATAGCTAGCACGATGTTTTCATGGCTTGTCCGTTTTCTGATGTCATTGCTATGCTAGATCATTGCACATCCCGGTACACCGCCGGAGGCATTCATACAGAGTCATATCTTTGTTCTAGATATCGAGTTGTAAGTAAATAAAAGTGTGATGATCATCATTATTAGAACATTGTACCATGTGAGGTTATCAAAATAAAAGTGGCCAAAGAAGCCCCCCCCAAAAGAGAGAGGCCAAAGAAGCCTACAAAAAAAGGAAAAAAAAACAAAAAAAATGAGAGAAAAAGAGAGAAGGGGCAATGTTACTATCCTTTTACCACACTTGTGCTTCAAAGTAGCACCATGTTCTTCATATAGAGAGTCTCTTGAGTTATCACTTTCATATACTAGTGGGAATTTTCATTATAGAACTTGGCTTGTATATTCCAACGATGGGCTTCCTCAAATGCCCTAAGTCTTCATGAGCAAGCAAGTTGGGTGCACACCCACTTAGTTTCAGTTTGAGCTTTCATATACTTATAGCTCTAGTGCATCCGTTGCATGGCAATCCCTACTCACTCACATTGATATCTATTGATGGGCATCTCCATAGCCCGTTGATACGCCTAGTTGATGCGAGACTATCTTCTCCTTTTTGTCTTCTCCACAACCACCATTCTATTCCACCTATAGTGCTATGTCCATGGCTCACGCTCATGTATTGCGTGAAGGTTGAAAATGCTGAAGCACGTTAAAAAGTATGAACCAATTGCTCGGCTTTTCATCGGGGTTGTGCATGATGTGAGTATTTTGTGTGGTGAAGATGGAGCATAGCCAGACTATATGATTTTGTAGGGATAACTTTCTTTGGCCATGTTATTTTGAAAAGACATGATTGCTTTATTAGTAGGCTTGAAGTATTATTGTTTTTATGTCAAATGATAGACTATTGCTTTGAATCACTCGTGTCTTAATATTCATGCCATGATTAGACATATGATCAAGATTATGCTAGGTAGCATTCCACATCAAAAATTATCTTTTTTATCATTTACCTACTCGAGGACGAGCAGGAATTAAGCTTGGGGATGCTGATACGTCTCCGTCGTATCTATAATTTTTGATTGTTCCATGCCAATATTATTCAACTTTCATATACTTTTGGCAACTTTTTATACTATTTTTGGGACTAACATATTGATCCAGTGCCCAGTGCCAGTTCCTGTTTGTTGCATGTTTTTTGTTTCACAGAATATCCATATCAAATGGATTCCAAACGGGATAAAAACTGACAGCGATTTTTTTTGGAATATATATGATTTTTGGGAAGAAAAATCCATGCGAGATGGTGCCTGAGGTGGCCACGAGGCAGGGGGACGCGCCCTTGACCCCCGTGGGCCACCCGTAAGGAGGTTGATGCCCTTCTTTCGCTGCAAGAAAGCTAATATCTGGATAGAGATCGTGTTAAAATTTCAGCCCAATCGGAGTTACGGATCTCCGGGAATATAAGAAACGATGAAAGGGTAGAATCTGAGAACGCAGAAACAGAGAGAGACAGAGAGACAGATCTAATCTCGGAGGGGCTCTCACCCCTCCCGTGCCATGGAGGCCATGGACCAGAGGGGAAACCCTTCTCCCATCTAGGGAGGAGGTCAAGGAAGAAGAAGAAGGAGGGGGGCTCTCTCCCCCTCGCTTCCGGTGGCACCGGAGTGCCACCGGGGGCCATCATCATCACCGCGATCTACACCAACACCTCTTCCATCTTCACCAACATCTCCATCACCTTCCCCCTCTATCTACAGCGGTCCACTCTCCCGCAACCCGTTGTACCCTCTACTTGAACATGGTGCTTTATGCTTCATATTATTATCCAATGATGTGTTGCCATCCTATGATGTTTGAGTAGATTTTCGTTGTCCTATTGATGGTTGATGAATTGCTATGATTGATTTAATTTGCTTGTGGTTATGTTGCTGTCCTTTTGGTGCCCATCATATGATTGCGCACGTGGATCACACCCTAGGGTTAGTTGTATGTTGATAGGACTATGTATTGGAGGGGAAGAGTGACAGAAGCTTCAACCTAGCATAGAAATCGATGCATACGGGATTGAAGGGGGACCAATGTACCTTAATGCTATGGTTGGGTTGTACCTTAATGAACATTAGTAGTTGCGGATGCCTGCTAATAGTTCCAATCATAAGTGCATAGAATTCCAAGTCAGGGATGACATGCTAGCAGTGGCCTCTCCCACATAATACTTGCTATCGGTCTAGTAAAGTAGTCAATTGCTTAGGGGCAATTTCACAACTCCTACCACCACTTTTCCACACTTGCTATATTTACTTTATTGTTTCTTTATCTAAACAGCCCCTACTTTTTATTTTCGTACTCTTTATTATCTAGCAAACCTATCCAACAACACCTACAAAGTACTTATAGTTTCATACTTGTTCTAGGTAAAGCGAACGTCAAGCGTGCGCAGAGTTGTATCGGTGGTCGATAGAACTTGAGGGAATATTTGTTCTACCTTTAGCTCCTCGTTGGGTTCGACACTCTTACTTATCGAAAACTATTGCGATCCCCTATACTTGTGGGTTATCAGGTGCCCTCGTCCACAGTTTACTCCTCCGGTCAAAGCGTCATAGTGCTTAGGCGAAGCCATGCACGGATCACATCACCATCACCGTCACCACGCCGTCGTGCTGACGGAACTCTCCCTCGACCCTCTGCTAGATCAAGAGTTCGAGGGACGTCATCGAGCTGAATGTGTGCTGAACTCGGAGGTGCCGTACGTTCGGTACTTGATCGGTTGGATCGCAAAGACGTTCGACTACATCAACCGCGTTATCCTAATGCTTCCGCACTCGGTCTACGAGGGTATGTGGACACACTCTGCCCCTCTCGTTGCTATGCATCTCCTAGATAGATCTTGCGTGATCGTAGGATTTTTTTTGAAATTGCATGCTACGTTCCCCAACAGCCACGCCATGCGAGCGAGCTCTAGGGAAGGGAGGCCCGCAGGCATGGATGAGGGCTCACGACATGACCTACCCACCTCAAGAATAACAACAAGAACACACGCCCAACTGTTACCCCTGCCCTGCGCGGACCTAGTCCAGGCGGCGGAAGATGACATGCTGTTGCGGCTTGTGCGGATCTAGCCAAACCTCATTGCCGATTGGGAGGAGCGGCTATGGTGGCTCGATGGCACGACCGTGGTGCAAGTCGTCAAGCATATCGGTGACGGCGCGACACCAGTTCTCTCCAACCCTCACTTCTCTATAACTATTCCACAAATTGTGTTATTTGGGAGTGGCAAACAACCTGTTGAAGATCCTCGGGGACGGTGGCCAGCTCACACACAACATTTAATGGCGCGGGTGCGACACTTGGAGGAAGAGGGCGTTGGATTGTGCAGGGACGACATTGGAGAAGGACTGCAAGTTCAGGAGGATTCGCGATCTGAGGCCTACCATGCTCGTTGCCTATCAATCTCCACCTCTTTAAGGAGAACATGAGTAGGGGAGAAAATTGGCGGCTACATCCTAGGAAAGGAAAGTGAACAGGAGAGATGAAGGGGATTGACGTCCGTGCATATGTTTCGTTTTCTTGGTTTGTTTTCCTTTTTCTTTCCTTACCTTTTTCTTTCCTTACCTTTTTAAGTGTGTACCGGAGAAGAGAGAATATGAGAACTTTTTTCATTTGCATGCGTAAAATGGGCCGACCAACTTTTGAATATAGTTGATGTTTTGGTAAGTAGCGATTTGATTGTCTTTGCTTTGGGAAAGTGTCGATTTGATTGAATTACTAAATAACTTGCGCCTGCATGGAAAGTTCTGATCTGTTCAGATTTTTTTATTGTGTGAGAGGATGATGCCAAAATAAACCGGTGGGAAGGGGACGGAAAAAACCCGGATGAAAGTGGTGGGACGGAAAAAAACCGTGCCATGGACGCAATCCTACCAACTGCTTACTAGGGATACGGTATTTGTTTATGTATTCACACATGTATTTAGGTTTCTGATCAATACAATTCTAGCATGAATAATAAACCTTTATCATGAATAAGGAAATATAAAATAACAACTTTATTATTGCCTTTAGGGCATATTTCCTTCAGTCTCCCACTTGGACTAGAGTCAATAATCTACTTCACATCATCATGTGATTAACACCCATAGTTCACATCGCCATGTGACCAACACCCAAAGAGTTTACTAGAGCCAATAATCTAGTTCACATCGCCATGTGAATAACACCCAAAGAGTACTAAGGTGTGATTATGTTTTGCTTGTGAGAGAGGTTTAGTCAACAAGTCTGTCACATTTAGATCCATATGTATTTTACAAATTTCTATGTCTACAATGCTCTGCATAGAGCTACTCTAGCTAATTGTTCCCACTTTCAATATGTATCCGGACACTACAAAAAAAGACACTTCCGTGATGATACGTGTTTGTCAAAGTAGGTGAAAGCACAAGTGCTCCCTCGGTGGTTTTGGTAATTAATGTCAACATATCTCATGTTGGACTAATGTTTTTATCTAGTATATTTTAGAAAGTTCAACATATGGAGTGGCGTGGACAAGAAGATGTGGAACCCCTTCAAAATGCTAAGGACAAAAGATTGGCTCAAGCTCTAAAGCTTAAGACTCTACATTTTGCTTTTAGTGATCCAAGATCACATTGAGTCCATAGGAAAGCCAATACTATTAAAAGGGGACGAGGTGTTGCTTAATGGATTGCTTGCTCAAAGTGCTTAGTGATATGCTCCAAAGCCCTCAACCACTTTCTCATATCCACATATGTCCCAAACCAAAAGTCAAACTCGGCCCACCAAAATTTTCCATCCGGCGCCACCGAGTTATCTTGACATAGCCATTGCCACAAACCCTAATCAATTCGGTCACACTGATGGGATCTAGGTCTCACCGAGATGGGCTTGCAAACTCTCTGATTGCCTATTGCAATAATCTCGGTCTCACCAAGATGCAATCGGTCCCACTGAGTTTGCTTGAACAACTCTCTGTTTCGCTTATTACCCAAATCGGTCCCACCAAGTTTGTGTAATCGGTCAAACCGAGATGAGGTTTTACCCTAACCCTAGCACACCGGTCCCACCGAGTTGATCATGTCGGTCCCACCGAGTTGATCATGTCGGTCCCACCGAAAAGCCTAACGGTCACATTATGAACTGAATTGGTCTGACCGAGTTTTGTGATTCGGTCCCACCGAGTTTGGTCAATTATGTGTAACGGTTAGTTTTTGTGTGGAGGCTATATATACCCCTCCACCCACTCTTCATTCGTGGAGAGAGCCATCAGAACATGCCTACACTTCCAACATACATTTTCTGAGAGAGAACCACCTACACTTGTGTTGAGGTCAAGATATTCCATTCCAACCACATAAATCTTGATCTCTAGCCTTCCCCAAGTTGCTTTCCACTCAAACCCTCTTTCCACCAAGTCCAATCCTATGAGAGAGAGCTGAGTGTTGGGGAGACTATCATTTGAAGCACAAGAGCAAGGAGTTCATCATCAACACACCATCTATTACCTTTTGAAGAGTGGTGTCTCCTAGATTGGCTAGGTGTCACTTGGGAGCCTCCGTTAAGATTTTGGAGTTGAACCAAGGAGTTTGTACGGGCAAGGAGATCGCCTACTTCGTGAAGATCTACCCTAGTGAGGCAAGCCCTTCATGGGTGATGGCCATGGTGGGATAGACAAGGTTGCTTCTTCATGGACCCTTTGTGGGTGGAGCCCTCCGTGGACTCGCACAACCGTTACCCTTCGTGGGTTGAAGTCTCCATCAACGTGGATGTACGATAGCACCACCTATCAGAACCACGCCAAAAATCTCCGTGTCTCCAATGGTGTTTGCACACTCAAATCCCATCCCTTTACATTCTTGCAACTTGCATGATTTACTTTCCCCTGCTCATATACTCTTGTCATGCTTGCTTGATATGTATTGTGAATGTTTAAACTTATGCTAAAACTCCACTTCAACCTAAAGAAATTAAAAACTGCAAGTTTTCTTTCTAAGAGTCTATTCACCCCCTCTAGACACCTCTTCTCGATCCTTTCAATTGGTATCAGAGCTTTGGTCTCAATTGTCACAACCTGATTTTTGACCCTTTCTTTTTCATTTGATTTTCTGAGATTTTTGCTTGAGTTTTCTTTTTCCGCGGCTTTGTGGTCTGGAAACGGAAGAAGATGACCTCTTCTTTGCTTCCAGAGTGGCTTGTCATACCCAAATCCTTCCCCAGACCTTTCCATTTTCATCCTAGCCCAAATCCCAATATTATTTTTATAGGGAACATTCCTTTTCTATTAAAGGAATGGCCCTAATTGCCCTAGGTTGTGAAGCAACCTATATTTCCATCACTCCTAAAATTCCCAAATAATTCTCATAAATTTTTGGGGTCATATCTTCCTCAAATGTGGAAAAATATTTCATTTGCCATGTTTATCATCATGCTCAAATAATTCTTTTCCTTTTCTGTCCTGAATGGCAGATTGTGAAGAAAGTGCCATTTATCTTTGCCCAATTGACTCCAAACTTATTGGACGTCTTTTCATGTCCAAATAATTACCTCATGACAAATTTCAACTTAATTTGCCTAGTAAATATCCCTGAGAAATTTTTCAAAGTTCCTGTCTGAGGGAATTGGTTGTGAAGGAAGTACTATCTAGGTTAATCCAATTGAGTTGAATTTTTGCATGGTCTTTCATTTCATCAAATCAAAGCTATACAAAAGATTTGAGCTCATGAAGTGCATCCATGTGATCTGAGCATCAATTCTTTGGTTTTGTCCAAATTTTCAGTTAGTGAAGCAAATATATTTTATATTGCTCCATTATGTCTGAAAAGTTTCCTAGGCCTTCTCCTACCCATTTAACCTATCTCCGCCAAATTTGGGCAAATTTTGTTTAGCCATTTTCCCTTAGGAATTTTCCTAAAATTCTGTCCAGAGAGGTGCCGTATGAAGGAAGTACCATTTTGGTTTGGCCAAATGGCATGAAATTTGTACAGCACTCTCATATGCCCAAATCACCCTGCCTTGCCAAATTTCAGCTCAAGTGGCTTCTCCAGACAAGTGCATCATCATGATCTTCATTCTGGACCAAATATGCAGTTGTGAAGCAACTATGATTTATCTTGGTCCAATTATCCTCAAACTTTCCAATATCGTAGTCCTTCCTATCCTAAACACCCCAAACAACTCCATTTGACCCAATCAAGTTCCTGTTGATCAACAGTGCTTGGACAAGTCTGATACAACAAAGTTTCAGTGATTCCACACTTCTCTCCTTGGCACCTTTTCGTGATCCATCACCTCCCTCGGCCTCTACTACGCAGGGACTTGTCGTTAGAGATTTCACGACAGCCCTTGGCATCTTCTCCTTGCCAGCCTTCGCGGTGACCACCGTTCTGGCATGGTGTTTCTTGTGCTCTAGCGCCTCTGTCTCCTTCTTCCTATCTGTGCACTCGTCCATTCCTCGCCTGACCGTGTCCAGCGTGTTCCCCGCATTGTCACCGCCCCTCTGGAGCCCTTGCCCCCTCTGTCTTCTTCCCTGGTGATCCGTCCCCGTCGAGAAACAGAGCGCGTCCACGGGCGCACAGTGCCTATTGGCATTCTGGGAACAAGGGTCCCCAGACATGCCTTCCTGCGGCCCACGGCGTGGTTGGGCTGGCAGGTCTGTACGGCCCATCTTCATCGACAAGGCATTCAAGACCCTCACGAGGGGCCAAGCCTCACGAGGCGGACGATGCAAGACCTCCTCAGGAGCGGCCTCGCCAGGCAGGCTCACGAGGGGCGAAGAGATCAAGGCAAGGCAAACCTCGCGAGGTCCTCGTGACGTGAGCCATGATGATCGAGACCAGGCGGGCGCCAGTGTGCAGTGTCCTTGTTTCCTCTTTGGTGCCAAGATGGCAAGCACAGGCACAGAGTACCGAGGCATCAAGCAAAGGTTTCCATATTGGTGCAATGAGACCAAGACCAGAAAGACGGCAGGACGGAGGTCACCATGGAGCCCAAGACGGCGTCATCACCAGAACCTTTGGCAGGCGAAGACCACCTTTTGTCAGGATAACTTGTACTGGTTGTCCCCTTTTGAATTGGCCGTTGTTGGCTCCCTTCCCGCTCAATATTTGGGGAGAGGACTGGGGCCTATATAAGTAGAACTAGCCACCACAGTAAGAGGACGGACCTGAGCGGATCCAAGATCATCTCACCCACACAAGTTCACCAAGCACAAGAACACCTCAACCTCAGGAGGTTGTTCTTCTCCTTGTACTGTTCATCATCAGCCCAAGAGGCAATCCACCACCACCACACTGTAGTAGGGTATTACACCACAACGGTGGCCCGAAGCAGTATAAATCTTGCGTCTTTCTGTGTTGTGAGTTCGTCCGCAAGATCTTAGAGAGCTAGGGCGTGGATCGATAGGGAGAAAACCTTCGCGCGCACCCCAGTGTTCGAACCTCAAGGGTTTGCTGGAACCTGTGATTCGACATTTGGCATGCCAGGTAGGGGTGCGCCATAGCTTCTCCTTCGTCGATCTATGCTCCGTTGACACCGCGCTCCGCCCACATGGCAGGCGCCCTGCCGCCGACTCCGACGGCCAACATTGACGACGGGGCCAGGGGGCTCCAGGCCCTGGCCCCCGCCCTACGACGGGTGCAGTGGCCGCCCAAGTTCAAGCCGGAGATGCCGCCGCGCTACGACGGCGTGACGGACCTGTCAGCTTTCCTGCTGGCATACGAGGAGGCTGTCCTCGAAGCCGGGGATGATGACAAGGTCATGGCCAACTGGCTTCCCATGGCCCTCGTCGGCGAGCTGCGCGCCTGGCTGCTCAACCTTCCTAGATCCACAGTGGCGTCTCGGGAGGAGCTCTGCGACCTTTTCACTGCGCGCTACGCTGCACCGGCGCACCATGCAACCGCGGCCCTGCTAGGCGTCTCACAAGCTCCGCCTTCAGAGCACCACATCAAGCCGTCCCTCCGCCAGATTGGCGCCGCTTCCACGCACTCGGGGGCTCCGCCGGGCTGGGCCGCGCCTGAGGCTGACCTCACCTTTAGCTCAAGAGACCACCCCGTCACCACCATCGGCTCGGGCATGCTTCCGATGCTTTGCACGCCCACCATCTGCAACGTGGCCGTCACCAAGACCCTCATCGACGGTGGCACTGGCCTCAACTTGCTCTCCATGGAGGCCTTCAGCCTTCTTCACATGCCGCTCGAGCGACTCGGCCTCAACAAGCCTTTCTCAGGAGTTGGTGGTGGCGTTGCGCGCTCCCTGGGGCAGACCTGCCTTCCCGTCACCTTTGGCACGCGCGACAACTACCGCACCGAGCTGGTCGACTTCGACATCGCCCGCATCAGCCTCCCGTACAACACCATCCTCGGGTACCCAGCTCTGGCCCAGTTCATGGCGACAACTCATCCAGCCTACAACCTCATGAAAATGCCAGGAAGCAAAGGTGTCCTCACCATCAAGGGGGACACCAAGGAGGCCGTGATGGCGCTCAAACTTTCCTTCAGGACCGCTGCGACGGCGCATCCCGTCGGCACCGGTGCCCCCGAGGCCAAGGAGGCCGCACCGACCAAGAAGAAGCAGCTGTTCACCCAAGACAAGGCAGAGACAAAGCAGATGCCGGTCGACGAGGACGGCTTCTCAGGAGCCACCTTCACCATAGGTGCCGGCCTCAACCCCAGCCAAGAGGAAGCATTGGTGAAGTTCTTGCACGCAAACAAGGACATATTCGCATGGGAGCCCAATCAGCTGGTGGGGGTCCCGAGAGAGGTGATTCAGCACCACTTAAGAGTGTGCCCCAATGTGCGCCCTGTGAAGCAGCGAGCAAGGTGGCAGTCCATGGAGAAGTAGGCCTTCGTCATCCAAGAGACCCGCAAGTTGGAGGCGGCGGGTGCCGCTCGTGAGGTTAGGTACCCCGAATGGCTGGCGAACCCAGTCGTGGTGCCAAAGAAAGGCGGGAAGGAGTGAATGTGTGTCGACTTCACCAACCTCAACAAGGCGTGCCCTCAAGATCCGTTCCCTCTCCCACGCATCGACCAGATCATCGACTCCACCACTAAGTGTGACCTACTGTGCTTCCTGGATGCGTTCTTAGGGTATCACCAAATCAAGATGGCGGTGGAAGATCTAGAGAAGACAGCCTTCCTGACCCCGTGTGGGGTGTAGTGCTACACCTGTATGCCCTTCGGACTGCGCAACGCGGGTGCGACCTTTCAGCGGCTGATGCACATCGCTTTAGGGCGGCAGCTCGGGAGGAACCCGGAGGCCTACGTCGACGACATTGTGGTGAAGTCTCGGGAGGCGAGAACCTTGATCCAAGACCTGGAGGAGACCTTCGAAAGCCTACGCCAGGTGAAACTGTGGCTTAACTCAGAAAAGTGTGTGTTCGGTGTTCCTTTCAGCAAGCTGCTAGGATTCCTCGTGTCGCACAAAGGGATCAAGGCGAACCCGGAGAAGATCAAGGCCATTGAGGGCATGAGCCTGCCACAGACCCTCAAGGAAATGCAGAAGCTGGCTGGCCGGGTGACTGCATTAGGGCGCTTCATCTCCAAGCTGGGAGAGCGCGCCTTACCCTTTTTCAAGCTGATGAAGAAGAAGGGCCCGTTCAAGTGGACTCCCGAGGCCGATTGAGCCTTCCAAGACCTCAAGAGATACTTGACCAGCCCACCGGTGTTGGTGGCGCCACGGCCTCTCAAGCCTCTAGTACTTTATCTTGCCGCCACCCCATACTCCGCCAGCGCTGCCCTAGTGGTAGTTCAGGAGGAGCACCAGGCCAAGAGTGCGTCGTGCCAAGCTACGTCGCCAGCTGAGATGACACAAGATCAGGAAGGCGCAACAAGAGCCATAGCGGTAGCAACAGAAGACCAAGCTTGGCAGGATGACACCATAGAGATTCCCGCAAGCGACCAGGCGCCAGAGGTCCCACCACCTCAGCAGGCACCCCAGCTTGCACAAGACGCGAGCCTCACCAACACATCGGTCCTCGTCGAGCACCCGGTGTACTTCGTCAGCATGGTGCTGCGGGACACGAGGGCACATTATCCCATGCCTCAAAAGCTCCTGCTCGCACTCCTGGTGGCCTCACGCAAGTTACGGCACTACTTCCAGGGCCACCCCGTCAAAGTCATCTCGGCCTACCCATTGGAGAGGGTGCTCAAGAGCCCCAACTCTGTTGGAAGGGTCGCCGAGTGGAACATTGAGCTGCAGGCATTCCAGTTGGAGTTCAGCACCACCAGGGTCATCAAGGGAGCCACACTCGCTGACTTCGTGGAGGAATGGACGGATGCCCCGGCACTGGAAGCAGGCGAGGACCGGTCTAGCTCGCTAGGAAGTGAGGCGCCAGACGGATGGGTCATGTATTTCGATGGTGCCTTCGCACCAGGGCGCGGGGGTTGGAGCAGTGCTCATCTCACCCATGCAGGACAAGCTCTACTACGTTGTGCAGCTCTGCTTTCAGCAGGGCGAGAAGGTCTCCAACAACATCACAGAAAATGAAGGCCTCATAGCTGGCCTGAAGGCCGCAACAGCTCTAGGGGTGAAGCACCTCACCGTTAGGGGCGACTCACAGCTCCTCGTCAACTTCTCCAACAAAGTGTATGAGCCAAAGGACGAGCACATGGAGGCGTACCTCGCGGAAGTACATAAGATGGAAAAGCAGTTCCTAGGCATGAAGGTGCAGCATGTGCCCCATGGCACCAACAAGGAAGCTGACGACATCGCCAGGAGGGCATCCAAGTGGCAGCCCCAAGAGCCTGGCGTCTTCGAGGAGCGGCTCTTCAAGCTGCCAGCAATGCCACCACTTTCAAGCACGACACGACCTCGGGAAGAGCTCCCACAACCGCCTGCCACAGGAGCCCCAGCTTGTGGCCCAACCTTAGGGGCTCGCTTGCTCTTGGCGTTGGAAATATGCCCTAGAGGCAATAACAAAATGGTTATTATTATATTTCCTTGTTCATGATAATTGTCTATTGTTCATGCTATAATTGTGTTATCCGGAAATCGTAATACATGTGTGAATACGTAGACCACAACATGTCCCTAGTGAGCCTCTAGTTGACTAGCTCGTTGATCAATAGATGGTTACGGTTTCCTAACCATGGACATAGGATGTCAATGATAACAGGATCACATCATTAGGATAATGATGTGATGGACAAGACCCAATCCTAAGCATAGCACAACATGCAGTTCGTCTGCTAAAGCTTTTCTAATGTCGAGTATCCTTTCCTTAGACCATGAGATTGTGCAACTCCCAGATACCGTAAGGGTACTTTGGGTGTGCCAAACGTCACAACGTAACTGGGTGGCTATAAAGGTACACTACAGGTATCCCCAAAAGTATCTGTTGGGTTGGCACGAATCGAGACTGGGATTTGTCACTCCGTATGACAGAGAGGTATCTCTGGGCCCACTCGATAGGACATCATCATAATGAGCACAATGTGATCAAGGAGTTGTTCACGGGATGATGTGTTATGAGAATGAGTAAAGAGACTTGCCATAATGAGATTGAACAAGGTATCGGTATACCGACGATCGAATCTCGGGCAAGTATCATACCGATAGACAAAGGGAATTGTATACGGGATTGATTGAATCCTCGACATCGTGGTTTATCTGATGAGATTATTGTGGAGCATGTGGGAGCCAACATGGGTATCCAGATCCCGCTGTTGGTTATTGACCGGAGAGTTGTCTCGGTCATGTCTACGTGTCTCCCGAACCCGTAGGGTCTACACACTTAAGGTTCGGTGACGCTAGAGTTGTAGAGATATTAGTATGCGGTTAACCAAAAGTTGTTCGGAGTCCCGGATGAGATCTCGGACGTCACGAGGAGTTCCGGAATGGTCTAGAGGTAAAGATTTATATATAGGAAGTCCAGTTTCGGCCACCGGGAGAGTTTCGGGGGTCACCGGTATTGTATTAGGACCACCGGAAGGGTCCCGGGGGTCCACCAGGTGGGGCCACCTATCCCGGAGGGCCCCATGGGCTGAAGTGGCGTGGGAACTAGCCCCTGGTGGGCTGGTGCGCTCCACCCAAGGGCCCAAGGCGCCTAGGGTTGGAAACCCTAGGGGGCCGTTGCCCCCCAAGGGGGCATGCGCCCCCTGGTTGGAAACCCTAAGGGGGCTGTTGTCCCCCGAGGGGCCGCTGCCCCGGGCCCCCCCTCTAGATGGGATCTCCTAGGGGGCATGCGCCCCCCTAGCCCCTATATATAGTGGAGGGGAGGGAGGGCAGCCGCACCCTAAGCCCTGTCGCCTCCCTCTCCCTCCCGTGACACCTCTTCCTCCTCCAGTAGCGCTTGGCGAAGCCCTGCTGGAATCCCGCTGCTTCCACCACCACGCCGTCATGCTACTAGATCTCCATCAACTTCTCCTCCCCCTTGCTGGATCAAGAAGGAGGAGACTTCTCCGCTCTGTATGTGTGTTGAACGCGGAGGTGCCATCCGTTCGGCGCTAGGATCATTGGTGATTTGGATCACGACGAGTACGACTCCATCAACCCCGTTCTCTTGAACGCTTCCGCTCGTGATCTACAAGGGTATGTAGATGCACTCCTCTCCCTCTCGTTGCTAGATGACTCCATAGTTTGATCTTGGTGATGCGTAGAAAATTTTAAATTTCTGCTACGATCCCCTACAGTGGCATCATGAGCTAGGTCTATGCGTAGTTTCTATGCACGAGTAGAACACAAGTTGTTGTGGGCGTCGATTTTGTCAATTTACTTGCCGTTACTAGTTTTATCTTGATTCGGTGGCATCGTGGGATGAAGCGTCCCAGACCGACCTTACACGTACACTTACGTGAGACAGGTTCCACCGACTGACATGCACTAGTTGCATAAGGTGGCTAGCGGGTCCGTCTCTCCCACTTTAGTCGGATCGGATTTGATGAAAAGGGTCCGTTTGAAGGGTAAATAGAAATTGGCATATCATGTTGTGGTTTTGTCGTAGGTAAGAAACATTCTTGCTAGAAACCTATAGCAGCCACGTAAAAATTTGCAACAACAATTAGAGGACGTCTAACTTGTTCTTGCAGCATATGCCGTGTGATGTGATATGGCCAAAAGGATGTGATGAATGATATATGTGATGTATGAGATTGATCATGTTCTTGTAATAGGAATCATGACTTGCATGTCGATGAGTATGACAACCGGCAGGAGCCATAGGAGTTGTCTTAATTTATTGTATGACCTGCGTGTCAATGAAAATGCCATGTAATTACTTTACTTTATTGCTAACCGTTAGCTATAGTAGTAGAAGTAATAGTTGGCGAGACAACTTCATGAAGACACGATGATGGAGATCATGGTGTCATGCCGGTGATGATAATGATCATGGCGCCCTGAAGATGGAGATCAAAAGGAGTAAAATGATATTGGCCATATCATGTCACTATTTGATTGCATGTGATGTTTATCATGTTTTTACATATTATTTGCTTAGAACGACGGTAGCATAAATAAGATGATCCCTCATTAAAATATCAAGAATTGTGTTCCCCCTAACTGTGCACCATTGCTAAGGTCCGTTGTTTCGAAGCACCACGTGATGATCGGGAGTGATAGGTTCTAACGTTCGCATACAACGGGTGTAAGCCAGATTTACACACGCAATACACTTAGGTTGACTTGACGAGCCTAGCATGTACAGACATGGCCTCGGAACACGGAAGACCGAAAGGTCGAACATGAGTCGTATAGAAGATACGATCAACATGAAGATGTTCACCGATGATGACTAGTACATCTCACGTGATGATCGGACACGGCCTAGTTGACGCGGATCATGTATCACTTAGAGGACTAGAGGGATGTCTATCTGAGTGGGAGTTCATTAAATAATTTGATTAGATGAACTTAATTATCATGAACATAGTCTAAAACTTTGCAATATGTCTTGTAGATCAAATGGCCCATGCTAATGTTGCCCTCAGCTTCAACGCGTTCCTAGAGAAAACCAAGCTGAAAGACGATGGTAGCAACTACACGGACTGGGTCCGTAACGTGAGGATTATCTCATAGCTGCCAAGAAAGCATATGTCCTTCAAGCACCGCTAGGTGATGCACCTGTTTTCCCAGTAACTCAAGACGTTATGAATGCCTGGCAGTTGCGTAGTGATGATTACTCCCTGGTTCAGTGCGGCATGCTTTACAACTTAGAACCAGAGCTCCAAAAGCGTTTTGAGCAGCACAGAGCATATGAGATGTTCCAAGAGCTAAAAATGGTTTTCCAAGCTCATGCCCGGGTCGAGAGATATGAAGTCTCCGACAAGTTCTACAGTTGTAAGATGGAGGAGAATAGTTCTGTCAGCGAGCACATACTCAAAATGTTTGGGTTGCACAACCGCTTATCTCAGCTGGGAGTTAATCTCCCGGATGATGCGGTCATTGACAGAATCCTTCAGTCGCTCCCACCTAGCTACAAGAGCTTTGTGATGAACTTCAATATGCAGGGGATGGAAAAGTCCATTCCTGAGGTATATTCAATGCTGAAATCAGCGGAGGTGGAGATCAAAAAGGAACATCAAGTGTTGATGGTGAATAAAACCACTAAGTTCAAGAAAGTCAAGGGTAAGAAGAACTTCAAGAAGGACGGCAAGGGAGTTGCCGCGCCCGGTAAGCCAGTTGCTGGGAAGAAGCCAAAGCATGGACCCAAGCCAGAGACTGAGTGCTTTTATTGCAAGGGAAACGGTCACTGGAAGCGGAACTGCCCCAAGTACTTAGCGGATAAGAAGGCCGACAATACCAAAGGTATATGTGATATACATGTTATTGATGTGTACCTAACCAGCGCTCGTAGTAGCTCCTGGGTATTTGATACTGGTGCAGTTGCTCATATTTGTAACTCAAAACAGGAGCTGCGGAATAAGCGGAGACTGGCGAAGGATGAGGTGACGATGCGCGTCGGGAATGGTTCCAAGGTCGATGTGATTGTCGTCGGCACACTACCTCTACATTTACCTACGGGATTAGTTTTAAACCTCAATAATTGTTATTTAGTACCAGCTTTGAGCATGAACATTGTATCTGGATCTTGTTTAATGCGAGATGGCTACTCATTTAAATTTGAGAATAATAGTTGTTCTATTTATATGAGAGACATGTTTTATGGTCATGCCCCGCTGGTCAATTGTTTATTCTTATTGAATCACGAACGTGATGTTACACATATTCATAGTGTGAATGCCAAAAGATGTAAGGTTGATAATGATAGTCCCACATACTTGTGGCACTGCCGCCTTGGTCACATTGGTGTCAAACACATGAAGAAACTCCATGCAGATGGACTTTTGGAGTCTCTTGATTATGAATCATTTGACACGTGCGAACCATGCCTCATGGGTAAAATGACCAAGACTCCATTCTCAAGAACAATGGAGCAAGCAACCAACTTATTGGAAATCATACATACTGATGTGTGCGGTCCAATGAGTGTTGAGGCTCGTGGTGGTTATCGTTATGTTCTCACCCTCACTGATGACTTGAGTAGATATGGGTATGTCTACT
Organism: Triticum aestivum; assembly: GCF_018294505.1. Classification (NCBI taxonomy): domain Eukaryota; kingdom Viridiplantae; phylum Streptophyta; class Magnoliopsida; order Poales; family Poaceae; genus Triticum; species Triticum aestivum. The sequence continues at coordinate 181,285,969 of NC_057797.1, read as the reverse complement.
TAATGAAACACAAGTCTGAGACCTTTGAAAAGTTCAAGGAATTTCAGAATGAGGTTGAGAATCAACGTGACAGGAAAATAAAGTTCTTACAATCATATCGTGGGGGAGAATATTTGAGTCATGAATTTGGCACGCACTTAAGGAAATGTGGAATTGTTTCACAACTCACGCCGCCTAGAACACCTCAACGTAATGGTGTGTCTGAACGTCGTAATCGCACTCTATTGGATATGGTGCGATCTATGATGTCTCTTACCGATCTACCGCTATCATTTTGGGGTTATGCTATAGAGACTGCCGCATTCACTTTATATAGGGCTCCGCCAAAATCCGTTGAGACGACACCGTATGAATTGTGGTTTGGGAAGAAACCTAAGCTGTCATTTATGAAAGTTTGGGGATGCGATGCTTATGTCAAGAAACTTCAACCTGAAAAGCTCGAACCCAAATCGGAAAAATGCGTCTTCATAGGATACCCTAAGGAAACTATTGGGTATACCTTCTACCTCAGATCCGAAGGCAAGATCTTTGTTGCCAAGAATGGATCCTTTCTAGAGAAAGAGTTTCTCTCGAAAGAAGTAAGTGGGAGGAAAGTAGAACTTGATGAAGTATTGCCTCTTGAACTGGAGAGTAGCGCAGCTCAAGAAAATGTTTCTGTGGTGCCTGCACCGACTAGAGAGGAAGTTAATGATGATGATCATGAAACTTCAGATCAAGTTGCTAATGAACTTCGTAGGTCCACAAGGACACGTTTCGCACCAGAGTGGTACGACAACCCTGTCCTGGAAATCATGTTGTTAGACAATGGTGAACCTTCGAACTATGAAGAAGCGATGGCGGGCCCGGATTTCGACAAATGGCTTGAAGCCATGAAATCTGAGATAGGATCCATGTATGAAAACGAAGTATGGACTTTGACCGACTTGCCCGTTGATCAGCAAGCCATAGAAAATAAATGGATCTTTAATAAGAAGACAGACGCAGATGGTAATGTAACCATCTATAAGGCTCGGCTTGTCGCTAAGGGTTATCGACAAGTTCAAGGGGTTGACTACGATGATACCTTCTCACCCGTAGCGAAGTTGAAGTCTGTCCGAATCATGTTAGAAATTGCCGCATTCTATGATTATGAGATATGGCAAATGGACGTCAAAACGACATTCCTTAATGGTTTCCTTAAGGAAGAATTGTATATGATGCAGCAGGAAGGTTTTGTCGATCCTAAGAACGCTGATAAGGTATGCAAGCTCCAACGCTCGATCTATGGGCTGATGCAAGCATCTCGGAGTTGGAACATTCATTTTGATGAGATGATCAAAGCGTTTGGGTTTACACAGATTTATGGAGAAGCCTGTGTTTACAAGAAAGTGAGTGGGAGCTCTGTAGCATTTCTCATATTATATGTGGATGACATACTATTGATGGGAAACGATATAGAGAACTCTTGGAAAGCATAAAGGCCTACTTGAATAAGTGTTTTTCAATGAAGGACCTTGGAGAAGCTGCTTACATATTAGGCATCAAGATCTATAGAGATAGATCGAGACGCCTCATTGGTCTTTCACAAAGCACGTATCTGGACAAGATATTGAAGAAGTTCAATATGGATCAGTCCAAGAAGGGGTTCTTGCCTGTATTGCAAGGTGTGAGATTGAGCACGACTCAGTGCCCGACCACGGCAGAAGATAGAGAAAAGATGAGTGTCATCCCCTATGCCTCGGCCATAGGGTCTATTATGTATGCCATGTTGTGTACCAGACCTGATGTAAACCTTGCCGTAAGTTTGGTGGGAAGGTACCAAAGTAATCCCGACATGGACCACTGGACAGCGGTAAAGAATATCCTGAAGTACCTAAAAAGGACTAAGGATATTTTTCTCGTTTGTGGAGGTGACGAAGAGCTCGTCGTAAAGGGTTACATTAATGCTAGCTTCGACACAGATCTGGATGACTCCAAGTCACAAACCGGATACGTGTATATTTTGAATGGTGGGGCAGTCAGCTGGTGCAGTTGCAAGAAAAGCGTCATGGCAGGATCTACATCTGAAGCGGAGTACATGGCAGCCTCGGAGGCAGCACATGAAGCAATCTGGATGAAGGAGTTCATTACCGACCTAAGAGTTATTCCCAATTCGTCGGGCCCGATGACTCTCTTCTGTGACAACACTTGAGCTATTGCCCTTGCTAAGGAGCCCAAGTTTCACAAGAAGACCAGGCATATCAAGCGTCGCTTCAACTCCATTCGTGAAAATGTTCAAGATGGAGACATAGAGATTTGTAAAGTGCATACGGACCTGAATGTCGCAGATCCATTGACTAAACCTCTTCCACGTGCAAAGCATGATCAACACTAGAACTCTATGGGTGTTCGATTCATCACAATGTAACTAGGTTAATGACTCTAGTGCAAGTGGGAGACTGTTGGAAATATGCCCTAGAGGCAATAATAAAATGGTTATTATTATATTTCCTTTTTCATGATAATTGTCTATTGTGCATGCTATAATTGTGTTATCCGGAAATCGTAATACATGTGTGAATACATAGACCACAACATGTCCCTAGTGAGCCTCTAGTTGACTAGCTCGTTGATCAATAGATGGTTACGGTTTCCTAACCATGGACATAGGATGTCATTGATAACGGGATCACATCATTAGGATAATGATGTGATGGACAAGACGCAATCCTAAGCATAGCACAAGATTGTGTAGTTCGTCTGCTAAAGCTTTTCTAATGTCGAGTATCCTTTCCTTAGACCATGAGATTGTGCAACTCCTGGATACCGTAAGGGTACTTTGGGTGTGCCAAACATCACAACGTAACTGGGTGGCTATAAAGGTACACTATGGGTATCCCCGAAAGTATCTGTTGGGTTGGCACGAATCGAGACTGGGATTCGTCACTCCGTATGACGGAGAGGTATCTTGGGGCCCACTCGATAAGACGTCATCATAATGAGTTCAATGTGATCAAGGAGTTGTTCATGGGATGATGTGTTACGGGAACGAGTAAAGAGACTTGCGGTAACGAGATTGCACAAGGTATCAGTATACCGACGATCGAATCTCGGGCAAGTATCGTACCGATAGACAAAGGGAACTGTATACGAGATTGATTGAATCCTCGACATCGTGGTTCATCCGATGAGATTATCGTGGAGCATGTGGGAGCCAACATGGGTATCCAGATCCCTCTGTTGGTTATTGACCGGAGAGTTGTCTCGGTCATGTCTACGTGTCTCCCGAACCCATAGGGTCTACACACTTAAGGTTCGGTGACACTAGAGTTGTAGAGATATTAGTATGCGGTTAACCAAAAGTTGTTCGGAGTCCCGGATGAGATCCCGGACGTCACGAGGAGTTCAGGAATGGTCCGGAGGTAAATATTTATATATAGGAAGTCCAATTTCGGTCATCGGGAGAGTTTCGGGGTCACCGGTATTGTACCGGGACCACCGGAAGGGTCCCGGGGGTCCACCGGGTGGGGCCACCTATCCCGGAGGGCCCCATGGGCTGAAGTGGCATGGGAACCAGCCCTTGGTGGGCTGGTGCGCCCCACCGAAGGGACCAAGGCACCTAGGGTTGGAAACCCTAGGGGGCCGTTTCCCGCCGAGGGGGCATGCGCCCCTGGTTGGAAACCCTAAGGGGGCCGTTGCCCCCTTGAGGGGCCGCCGCCCCGGGGGCCGCCGGCCCCCTCTAGATGGGATCTCCAAGGGGGCATGCGCCCCCTAGCCCCTATATATAGTGGAGGGGAGGGAGGGAAGCCGCACCCTAAGCCCTGGTGCCTCCCTCTACCTCCCGTGACACCTCTTCCTCCTCCAGTAGCGCTTGGCGAAGCCCTGCTGGAATCCCGCTGCTTCCACCACCACACCGTCATGCTGCTGGATCTCCATCAACTTCTCCTCCCCCCTTGCTGGATCAAGAAGGAGGAGACATCTCCGCTCCGTACGTGTGTTGAACACGGAGGTGCCGTCCGTTCGGCGCTAGGATCATCGGTGATTTGGATCACGACGAGTACGACTCCATCAACCCTGTTCTCTTGAACGCTTCCGCTCGTGATCTACAAAGGTATGTAGATGCACTCCTCTCCCTCTCGTTTCTAGATGACTCCATAGATTGATCTTGGTGATGCGTAGAAAAATTTAAATTTCTGCTACGATCCCCTACACTTGGCGCTCAAGCCTCAAGAGGGATGTTGGACCAAGGAATTCAAGGAATATCTGATGCAAGGGGCGCTACCGGAGAAGGAAGAGGACGGGGAGCGCGTAGCCTGACAAGCCATGACATACTGCATCCAGGACGGTGAGTTGTACAGGAAGCGACCAAATGATGTTTCGTTGCGTTGCATTTCCAGGGACCAGGGGAAGGAGTTGCTGATTGACATACACGGCGGGGATGTAACACCCACAATGCGGCTATATCTCCCACGTATCGGAGCACGACTTAGAGGCATAACCGCATAGTAGGCATGTCACAAGAGGGGTAATCTTTACACATCCCATGTACTGAATAAGAAAGGGATAAAGAGTTGGCTTACAATCACCACTTCACACAATACATGAATATAGCATTACATCATCCAAAAATACGATCAAGGTCCGACTACGGAACTAACATAAAAGAAGACCACCCCTAATGCTAGATTCCCGATCGCCCCAACTAGGCTCCACTACTGATCAACAGGAATATGAAACAACACAACGAACGCGATCTTCATCAAGCTCCCACTTGAGCTCAGTTGCGTCATCTGCACTGGTATCATCGGCACCTACAACTGTTTGGAAGTATCTGTGAGTCACAAGGACTCAAAAATCTCACACCCTCGCGATCAAGTCTATTTAAGCTTATGGGTAGGAAAAGGGGTAGTGAGGTGGAGCTACAGCAAGCACTAGCATATATGGTGGCTAACTTACGCAAATGAGAGCGAGAAGAGAAGGAAAGCCTGGTCGAGAAGCTATAATGATCAAGAAGTGATCCTGAAACTACTTACTTTCAAGCATAACACGAGAACCGTGTTCACTTCCCGGAATCCGCCGGAAAGAGACCATCACAGCTACACACGCGGTTGATGCATTTTAATTAAGTTAAGTGTCAGGTTCTCTACAACCGGACATTAACAAATTCCCACCTGCCCATAACCGCGGGCACTGCTTTCGAAAGTTCAGAACCCTGTAGGGGTGTCCCAACTTAGCCCATCATAAGCTCTCACGGTCAACGAAGGATATTCCTTCTCCCAAGAAGACCCGATCAGACTCGGAATCCCGGTTACAAGACATTTCGACAATGGTAAAACAAGACTAGCAAGACCACCCGCTGTGCCGACAAATCCCGATAGGAGCTGCACATATCTCATTCTCAGGGCACACCAGATAAGCTAAGCGTACGGGAGCCAACGTAACCCAAGTTGCCAAGGGACGGCCCCGCACGGTGCTCTAGTTTGGACCAACACTCAGAGGAGCACTGACCCGGGGGTTTAAAATAAAGATGACCCTTGAGTCTGCAGAACCCATGGGAAAAAGGCTTAGGTGGCAAATGGTAAAACCAAGGTTAGGCCTTGCTGGAGGAGTTTTATTCAAAGCGAACTGTCAAGGGGTTCCCATTATAACCCAACCGCGTAAGGAATGCAAAATCAAGGAACATAACACCGATATGACGAAAACTAGGGCGGCAAGAGTGCAACAAAACACCAGGCATAAGGCCGAGCCTTCCACCCTTTACCAAGTATATAGGTGCATTAAAGTAAACAAGATATAATAATGATATCCCAACAATAACCATGTTCCAACAAGGAACAAACTCCATCTCCACCTGCAACTAACAATGCTATAAGAGGGGCTGAGCAAAGCGGTAACATAGCCAAACAACGATTTGCTAGGAAAGGTGGGTTAGAGGCTTGACATGGCAATATGAGAGGCATGATATAGCAAGTGGTAGGTGTCGCGACATAGCAAAAGAGCAAGCAGCTAGCAAGTAAAGATAGAAGTGATTTCGAGGGTATGGTCATCTTGCCTGAGATCCCGCGAGGAAGAAGAACGAGTCCATGAAGAAGACAAATGTACATAGTCCAACAGATCCTCACAAACGCGACGTTATCGGAACTAACCCGAAGAAGCAACACCAGAATGAAGCAAACAACATAGTAAACAACCATCACATCAACATGGCATGATGCACAACCAAGTATGATGCATGTCCGGTTTAATGAAGCATGGCATGGCAAAGTGCACAAACAACACTACAAGTTAAGTGGAGCTCAATATGCAACAAGTTGCATATTGACGGAACACCACATTCAAGTTATTTAGTTCGATCTCGTTTATGTACCCAACAATATTAAATGTTGATTAACATGGCAAGAGGTGAAGCAAAAGATAACTACCTATCTAGGCAAGTTTAAATGAGGCCGGAACAACAAACAAAAAGTCCGAAAAAATCCTCATGTGCAATTTATGGATTTGGTACTGTTCTGCCCTAAAACATATTTTATAGTTGTTAAACATGCAAAGTGATTCCACCATGTTAAACTAGGAATTTTTCTACCCCATTTACATATAAAGTTTGTTAGGTTTGGAGCTACGGTTATTTAGTTATGAATTAAATCATTTTAGCATGCTATATGAGGAAATTTAATCAAACATCATTTTAAGCATTTCAAACATGGATGAGAGTGGCATATTATGAAACTAGACAGAAATCTAAGCATTTTTCATATATGAAGTTTTTACAAAAGATGCATAATTTGTGAGATATTAAATGTATGAACATGAGGGTCTTTTCTGTAAAACAGCATTCTCTGGAATATTAGCAAAATCGCCTAGAGGAAAAAAAACGTAACATGGGCCAAATCTGGACAGCAAGCCCAACAGAGGAAAAAAGGGGGCGCTGGGGTGGCCTCACCCAGTGGGCCTGGCCCAGTTGAAGGAGAGGCCTGGCAGGCCGCGAAGGGGCGTGCTGGGCCTGGAGGCGCGGTCAACGCGAGCGCTTCCCTCGCTCGCTCGATGCAAACAAAGCAGAGGCCGCGACAGGGGACTTGGCGAAGCAGGGAGGTTCAGGCGGCGATGGACTTGGCGGCGGGGACGACCGGAGTTGCGGGGGCTTGTCCTCGTCCAGAGCGAGGAATGGCCAGATCTCGAGGTGGCCAGAGGGAGAAACTTCGAGGTAGCGACGATGTAGGGACGGCCATGGATGCTCCCGTTGAAGGAAAAAAAGGAGAAAGGTTCAGAGAGAGAAGAGAGGAAGAAGGATATGATAGGGCACGAAGGACGACTTGCAGATCACCGGAGTGGCTAGGCGATGAGGAGGTCCTGCGGGGTAGCTCCATGGGCAAAAAGACTTGGTCCCGGCGACGAGGGAGCTTGAGAACTTGGCGTCCTTGGGCGGCGACGCAGTCTACGCAAGGGCTACGCGGCTTCTGCAAGGCAGGAGCTGGCTGGGCGACGGGAACCTGGTGGCTTCGGAGGTGCGGGGAAGCACGGGTGGATGCAGGGGTACCGGCGAGGTCCTAGACGCAACGCGGGCACTTGACGACGAGGCAGGAGACAGAGGTCAAATGAGGCGGCACAGGAAGTCGAACAAGGGAGGCTCGGCTGGCCGCGGTAGATGGAGGCGTGGCAAGCTGGGGAGGTCCGGCCGCGGAGACGCGCAGGTGAAGCGGACGATGCAAAGGTCTCCGGCGGCGCTGAAGCCCCAGGCGGCGGTGCTGAAGATCCGCGGCGGCGCTGCTGGGACTCCGGCGAGGAGGAACTGGGCGGAGGCAAGGGGAGCAGGTGCGTGGCGTGGAAGAAGACCATTGCCGTGGCCGCGAGTCGCAGGGAGGCATGGCTCCGGCGGGCAGGAGATGGTGACGAGGTGCATCAGGGCAGCTCCCGTAGCCTCCTCATGTTCGCCGGGTTCTGCAGGAGTTGCGACTTGCTGCAGGTTCAATCGCCAGCGACGATGATGCCATGGAGGGAGGAGCAAGCGGGAGCAGCTTGACGATGGCGTGCTTCTCTCCTCTGGATCGAGCGAACGAGGGGCACGGGGACGAGGGCCACGACTTCGATCCCATTCGGATCGAGCAGAAGGACTACAGGTTGGAAGCTGTCGTGGGTTTGTCACGGCAGATGTCCTCGTGAAAGGACTTAGTCGTGGAGCCATCTCTACGGGTTAGCATAAAGGGGTAAAACCGGACAACGGGACACGAGGGGTTTTATACTAGTTCGGCCCCTTCGATGAAGGTAAAAGCCTACGTCTAGTTGTGATTGGTATTGCTAGGGTTTCGATGACTAGGGAGCGAATCCGCTTTGCCTGGCTCTCGAGTTGTTGTCTATCATCCTCAAACCGCCGCCATGTCGTCCCTTTATATACATAGGTTGACGCCCGCCGGTTTACAGAGTCCCGAGGCCGGGTCATAGAGGTGTCCGGCTCGGTCTCTATTCCTCTAACTTACAATACAAGTTTATATGATAAGGTTGGTTCACATCTACATGCCTTAACCTGCCTTTGGGCCTTGGGTCTTCATAAAGCGCCACCATCTTCATATCTTCATGGGCTTCTATCTTCATGGAGCTAACCCAGCCACTCCTAGCCGGTTTACCTCCAGTAACCATATCCCCAACATTAGGCCCCAGATTGATTTGAACTTGTTCATGTCAATCTTCAATACTTATAAAAAATTCTTGCCCTGGCACCTTCGTATAACTCTGGTAAATCGCCGCGACGTCATCCTTTAAATTTGCAGTAAATCATTATGACGTCATCTACCCATTGAAGCCGAAGATACCCTTCATTAATGAACGTTCAACCCTCGAGGCGACATCCTTATTAACTATCCATTTCCAGCTCCTCGATTTACGCACCTGTCACTTATCAGTTCACCTTATAAATAGGACCACGGGCCCTTCTCTTTTCCCCCTTAGTCTCCTTCACCTCTTCCTCCTCCTTGCGACATCTCTGTCCTTGAGCGCCGCCGCCGCCACCGAGCTTTGCCTCTGTCTCTCCGCCGGCCGCTGCATCAACCTGGTTGCGCCAGAAAGCTGTGGCGCTCCTTCGTTGCTTCATCCTCTGTAAGTCTTTCCCTTTCCCCCTTTGTAGATCTGTTTAGGGTTCCCTCATTCTTCGCAGTTCATCAAAGTTCATCAGGGCTCCAGTGCGGCTCTGTTCCTCCTTATCTATGGATAAAAAACTTCAAGCTTGATATATTGCTCGTAATGGCTTACTTTCCGCTACCACAACAAACCTTTTGTACGCAAAAAACTGATCTGAACCATTACGATCTGCTTTGGGTCCAACCCTTTTAGGTCAAAATATTTTTGCTTTCCTGTCTTTCAGTAGATCCAAAATTTCCATGTCCCCTTGTGGAACCTATTTCACCTTACTTAGTCATTTTTATCTTGGATCTGTATCCTCTTTACCACATAGGCGGTTTACCTTGGTAAGAACAACCTATCACATACCATTAGTCCCCTGGTAAACTGGCAAACCCTTTACATCCGTTGTTATAATCCAGTTTAACAACATGTGTATACCTTTTTTTGATATGACCTTGTCATTCATTATTGTATCAGCCTCCAGTTTATGCAAATTTACATAGCTATATATCTTTATTCCTTCGCACCTTGCGTACCAACATGAATGATTTGTAAACAGGTATTTCCTTTTCAGCTTTTTGTTCGCAATGGCCAAACAGTTTTATGCTTGCAACTGGGCTCCTTCCCGGGTTACCGAAGAACAGTTGAACGGAATGGTCAATATTGGCACCTTGCCCAAAAAAACTTAGATTCGATGGTGAGTTCGAGGAACTGAGAATCCTCCTACCCCGAGGCAGGGTGAGGTAGTGGTCTTTGTCGACCACATAGGCCGTGGTTTCAAACCGCCCGGGTCGAAGTTTTTCCAAGATGTTCTTGCGAGTTTCCAACTCCATCCTCAAGATATTGGACCCAACTCAGTGTCCAATCTATGCAACTTACAAGTCTTCTGTGAAGTGTACTTACAAGAAGAACCAACTGCTGAGCTGTTCCGGGATTTTTTTCATCTGAACCGGCGCACAGAATTTGTAAACGGTCCCAACACTGAACTTGGTGGCGTTTCTATTCAAAAGCGGAAAGAAGTTGAGTTCCCTCATGCCAAGCTGCACAGTCACCCTAAGGACTGGAACCAGACTTGCTTCTACTGTAAGGATACCTCTCGTGAAGATGAGAACCCTCTGCCAGGCTATCGTGATCACCGGCTTTCCAACACTCATCCATTGCCGCAACGTTTAAGTTCTGCGGAACGGGCCGCATATGCCCCTCAACTCGCCAAGCTCCGAGCCTTTATGGCCAACGGTTTATGGGCATCGACTTTGTACGTTGTTGGATATCTTGGAGCATCTTGCCATTAAGCCGCCGCTCCGGTTTGATGTGTGAGTACACTGGTGAATTAGAAGACCCCCAACGCCACATCAACATTCAGTTACCCAATGAAGAGGTCACTGAAGGTGTTAAGAAAATTTTGAATGAATCGGAATCTGTCTATCGCTGAACCGGCTTGAACCCCTTCTACACAAAAAATAAACCGCCTGCTGTAAGTATTATCCTTCCTTTTTATCTTTGACATATTTTTAAATTGTTCAACCTGTAAAAATTCTTCTGTTTGTTTATAAACAGGGTGATGATCCATTCTGGAAGAGGAAATCCACAGATAAAGCGGCAAAGCCATCCCGTCTCAAAACAAAAGCCGTCAAGAAAACCTCAAAGCGGAAAACAGCTGAACGTATCAACATGGAACTTGATGAAGATGAAGATGAACCGGAAGTTGAGGTAGAACTTGACTCACTTGGCTCCCTTTTCCTGCACCTCATTAACAATGATCTTTATCAGGAGGACGTGGAAGGCAGCCAGGCTGATGACGTAGAGGTAATTACCCTTTCCTCCGGTTCACACTCTATGCCAACACAAAAAACCCGTCAAGCGGTCCGGAAAGTAAGCTTTTCTCATCCTCTTGCTTACTTGGATCCAACATTTATTTTGAAGACGCAGTAGCACGAGGCTCGCCCGACAACCCGGCACATCGGCCAACAGGTCACTTCGGCTGGTATACCTGACATCCCGGTTTGGAAGCGCCGATCTGAGGTCTCCCCCACTTCTGACAATTCTTATCCCAAGGCAGGTTATTTCCGACAACCTCTTAATCCGTCCGATTCAAATTATCAGGTGACACCTCCCTCATCCTCTGGCGAGTCAACAGCGACCCAACTCCCTCCTCTCAAAACTGTAGCTGGGTAAGTAGTCAAACCCTTTCTTCAAATGTTTTGCATATCTTGAATAGCATGCTAAATTTTCACCTCTTTTATTTTTGTTTGCAGAGCCAAAGCCAGACCCAGTGAGGGAGTCCTGGATTAGGGGGTGTCCGGATAGCCGGACTATACCTTCGGCCGGACTCCTGGACTATGAAGATACAAGATTGAAGACTTCGTCCCGTGTCCGGAAGGGACTTTCCTTGGCATGGAAGGCAAGCTTGGCGATACGGATATGTAGGTCTCCTACCATTGTAACCGACTCTGTGTAACCCTAGCCCTCTCCGGTGTCTATAAACCGGAGGGTTTTAGTCCGTAGGGCGAACATACAATCATACCATATGCTAGCTTCTAGGGTTTAGCCTCTCTGATCTCATGGTAGATCTACTCTTGTACTACCCATATCATCAATATTAATCAAGCAGGACATAGGGTTTTACCTCCATCGAGAGGGCCCGAACCTGGGTAAAAACATCGTGTCCCTTGTCTCCTGTTACCATCCGCCTAGACGCACAGTTCGGGACCCCCTACCCGAGATCCGCCGGTTTTGACACCGACATTGGTGCTTTCATTGAGAGTTCCTCTGTGTCGTCACTTTTAGGCCCGATGGCTCCTCCAATCATCAACGACGATGCGATCCAGGGTGAGACTTTTCTCCCCGGACAGATCTTCGTATTTGGCGGCTTTGCACTGCGGGCCAATTCGCTTGGCCATCTGGAGCAGATTGAAAGCTACGCCCCTGGCCACCAGGTCAGATTTGGAAGTTTGAACTACACGGCTGACCTCCGCTGAGATTTGATCTTCGACGGGTTCGAGCCGCAGCCGAGCACTCCACACTGTCATGATGGGCATGATCTAGCTCTGCCGCCGAATAGTGCCCTGGAGGCCGCACCCGCATCAGCTCCGACCCTTAATTCGGAGCCAACTGCGCCAATCGAGGATGGGCGGTTGGACACCGCCTCGGGGGCTGCAATCTCTATGGAGATCGAGCCGAACACCAGCCCTATTCTCTGCGAAGCCCGTGACTCCAAGGAGCCGGACTCCTCTCCAAACTCTGAGCCCTCCGCGCCCCTACCGATCGAACCCGATTGGGCGCCGATCATGGAGTTCACCGCCGCGGACATCTTTCAGCACTCGCCCTTCGGCGATATTCTGAATTCACTAAAGTCTCTCTCTTTATCAGGAGAGCCCTGGCCGGACTATGGTCAGCAAGGTTGGGATGCGGATGACGAAGACATTCAAAGCCCACCCACCACCCACTTCGTAGCCACTATCGATGATTTAACCGACATGCTCGACTTCAACTCCGAAGACATCGACGGTATGGACGCCGATGCAGGAGACGATCAAGAACCAGCGCCTATAGGTCACTAGAAAGCCACCTCATCGTATGATATATACATGGTGGACACCCCAAAAGAAGGCAATGGCGACGGAACAGCGGAGGATGACCCCTCCAAGAAGCAGCCTAAGCGCCGGCGTCAGCGGCGCCGCTCTAAATCCCACCAAAGCAAAAACGGTGATTCCAGCACGGGAGATAATAACACCCCGGACAGTGCCGAAGACAACCACCTCCAGCAAGATTCAGCACAGGAGGATGGAGAAGCTAGCCCTCATGAGAGAGCGGCAGACAGAGAGGTCGAGGACGATAATTATATGCCTCCATCCGAAGACGAGGCAAGCCTCGACGACGAAGAATTTGTCGTGCCACAGGATCCCGTCGAACAAGAGCATTTCAAACGCAGGCTTATGGCCACGGCGAGCAGCCTCAAGAAAAACAGCAACAACTTAGAGCTGATCAAGATTTGCTAGCCGACAGATGGACTGAAGTCCTTGCGGCCGAAGAGTATGAACTCGAACGCCCCTCCAAGAGCTACCCAAAGCGCAGGTTGCTACCCCGATTAGAGGAGGAAGCACCTAAACCTACATCACCAGTGCATGATGCGACCGACCGGCCACCCCGTGGCCGTGACAGAGAGGCCTCTTGGCCCTCCACTCAAGCCGCGCCCCAGCGCCGCTAAAAAAATACCAAGGCACGGGAAAATGCACCAGACCTGCGAGATATATTGGAGGACAAGGCAAGGCAAACAAGATCGATCTACGGATCGCGTGGGCGCCCCACGGCATGAGATGGTAATCGTCACTCTGGATACAGTAAATCCGGCCGGGCCGAACACAGTAGACAAAGCTCGTTTGAGCTACGTCGTGATATAGCCCAATACAGAGGCGCCGCACACCCACTATGCTTCACATATGAAGTAATGGATCATCAAATCCCCGAGGGTTTCAAACCTGTGAACATCGAATGATACGATGGCACAACAGATCCTGCGGTATGGATCGAGGACTATCTCCTTCGTATCCACATGGCCCGCGGTGATGACCTACACGCCATCAAATACCTCCCACTCAAGCTTAAAGGACCAGCTCGGCATTGGCTTAACAGCTTGCCAGCAGAATCAATTGGTTGTTGGGAGGACCTGGAAACCGCATTCCTCGACAATTTCCAGGGCACTTATGTGCGACCACCAGACGCCGATGACCTTAGCCACATAATTCAGCAGCCAGAGGAATCGGCCAGACAATTCTGGACACGGTTCCTAACCAAGAAAAATCAAATCGTCGACTGTCCGGACGCAGAGGCCCTAGCAGCCTTCAAGCATAACATCCGCGACGAGTGGCTTGCACGGCACCTAGGACAGGAAAAGCCGAAATCTATGGCAGCCCTCACGACACTTATGACCCGCTTTTGCGCGGGAGAAGACAGCTGGCTAGCTCGCAGCAATAACATGACCAAGAGCCCTGGTAATTCGGATACCAAGGACAGCAGTGGCAGGTCGCGTCGCAACAAGCAAAAGCGCCGCATTAACGGCAACAATGCTGAGGATACGGCAGTTAATGCCGGATTCAGAGGCTCTAAACCCGGTCAGCGGAAAAAGCCATTCAAAAGAAATACTCCGGGCCCGTCCAGTTTGGACCGAATACTCGACCGCTCATGCCAGATACATGGAACCCCCGAAAAACCAGCCAATCACACCAACAGGGATTGTTGGGTGTTCAAGCAGGCAGGCAAGTTAAATGCCGAAAGCAGAGACAAGGGGCTGCATAGCGATGACGAGGAGGAGCCCCGGCCGCCGAACAACAGTGGACAGAAAGGTTTTCCCCCACAAGTGCGGACGGTGAACATGATATATGCAACCCACGTCCCCAAGAGGGAGCGGAAGCGTGCGCTAAGGGACGTATACGCGATGGAGCCAGTCGCCCCAAAGTTCAACCCATGGTCTTCCTGCCCGATCACTTTTGATCGAAGGGACCACCCCACTAGCATCCGTCATGGCGGATTCGCCGCATTGGTTCTAGACCCAATTATTGACGGATTTCACCTCACTAGAGTCCTTATGGACGGCAGCAGCAGCCTGAACCTGCTTTACCAGGATACAGTGCGGAAAATGGGCATCGATCCCTCGAGGATTAAACCCACTAAAACGACCTTTAAAGGCGTCATACCAGGTGTAGAGGCCAACTGTACAGGCTCAGTTACACTTGAAGTGGTCTTCGGATCTCCGGATAATTTCTGAAGCGAGGAGTTAATCTTCGACATAGTCCCATTCTGCAGTGGCTATCATGCATTGCTTGGGCGAACCGCATTTGCCAAGTTCAATGCGGTGCCGCACTACGCATACCTCAAGCTCAAGATGCTAGGCCCTCGAGGAGTCATCACGGTCAATGGAAACACCAAATGCTCTCTCCGAACGGAGGAGCATATGGCGGCTATCGCAGCGGAAGTACAAAGCAGCCTCTCAAGGCAATTCTCCAGTCCGGCCATTAAACGTCTGGACACCGTCAAGCGCGCCCGGGGTAACCTACAACAAGACCACCTGGCACGTTCCGAGCAAGCGTAGCAATGCGGCCCCAACCCCAGCCCTCGCGAACTTGCGAAACTAGTGTTGCACGTACATAACTACGCTCTGGAAATACCATGGGCACAGGGGGAGGGGCACCATCACGGCACGCCCGAAACGCGGCTTAAACCGCACTAGGGGCTGCTGATTTCTTCATTTTCTCTTATTTTCAGGACTCCATTTTTTGGAAGGCTTGTCCGGCAGTGCAATTGCCGCACAAACGATACAACCAGGGAAGCAGAAAGCTACGCCGCACTATGGAACTCTAAGGTGGTCTCTATAACGAGCAGTATACCTGTTTCACATAACATTCCGCAGCTCGCCCCTAGAAAGGACATGTTAAATAGTCCCATCTTTTGCTTATTGCACTATTTTTATCGTTCTGATTTGATCGCAGCCTTTTTAAATAAACAATGCATAGCTTCTGTCTATTATTGCATTACTCTTTTTTACGAATATATGTTCATTAATGACATGCTGCACCCGTACACTTTGGTACGGCCAATACGCCAGGGGCTTAAGTACCCCACAATACGGTGTGAGAAGTCCGAACACTTTCACAAGTGCGGCACCCCGAACTTATAGCATTATATGCATCGGCTCCGAATCATGTCTTGGGTCAATAGTTGGGTTTGCCCGGCTCCTATGTTTTGGTACCTTACGTTCCGTTATATCGGCTAAGGTAGCACTAGGAGAACTACTGCGATTGTGCCCCAGTTGAGCTGGGCTAAGCACCTCAGTAGAGAAAGCTAAAACTGACCGTCATGATGAGGCGAGAGCTGGTCGCTGTTCGAGAGGTTTTCGAGTCCCTAAAGACTTATGCCGCTTAGAGCGAGGAGTCGGCTTTGTCCGGCCTAGGCGTGGATAGCGCCCCGAACTCGGTCTTTCGAACACTAGGGGCTTCGCCGAAATTTAAAATTATAGAATTCTATGGCTAAGTGAGAGTGTTCAAGCATTATAGTCCGATTGCCTTGTTTGTTGTGTTGAGCGCCTCCCTCGAAGGACCCAAGAATGGGAAAAAGAGCGCACATGTTTATCCCGAACACCCTAGCACTCGTGGCACGGGGGCAGAAGCCGACGACTCGCCATCTCTCAAATTTGATAAGCGGCCGCACAAAAGGTAATATTTTAAATTCAAAAGCGTTGCTTAGCATATGAACAAGTTTTCAGCGTACATGATCACAAATGCGAGTTTACTAAAAAATTACATCTTTGGAGCATTCATCCGCTATAAGGCGGGCACCCTTCAGGACGCCCTCATAATACGCTTCCGGGACGCGATGCTCCTTGCCCGGCGGCGGCCTGTCCTTCACCAGCTTCTCCGCATCCATCTTGCCCCAGTGCACTTTAGCACGGGCAAGCGCCCTACGGGCACCTTCGATGCAGACGGAGCGCTTGATTACTTCAAGCCATGGACAGGCATCCACCAGCCGCCTCACCAGCCCTAAGTAGCTCCCAGGCAGAGCCTCTCTAGGCCAAAGCCGAACTACGAGGCCCTTTATGGCCTGTTCGGCCACCTTGTGGAGCTCAACCATTTGCTTCAGCTGGTCGCTCAAAGGCACCAGGTGTCCGGCCTCAGCATACTGAGACCAGAACACCTTCTCCGTCGAGCTCCCCTCCTTGGATCGGTAGTAGGCGGCGGCATCAGATGCACTACGGGGCAAATCTGCGAATGCTCCTGGAGAGCTCCGGACTCGGGTAAGTAACAAGTAATTCACTTTCATGTGCTTGCTTTGCATAATGAATGCCTTACCCGCCGCTATCTTCTTCATCGCTTCAATTTCTTGGAGGGCTTTCTGGGCTTCGGCCTTGGCAGACTTCGCGCTTTCGAGGGCTGCCGCAAGCTCGGACGCTTGCGTCTTTGAGTCAAGTTCCAAACTCTCGTGTTTTTTCACGAGAGCCTGGAGCTCTTTCTGCACCTCCTCCACCCGCGCCTCCTGCTTCCCTCTCTCTATGCGCTCCGCGGCCGCTCTGTTTTTGGCCTCGGACAACGCTTTCTTAAGGGTTGCCACCTCGGTCGTGGCCCCTATAATAGCACGTTGATCCTGTCATTTTTTGCAACCACATCTTCTCTATATACTTGCGCAAGGTATTACTTACCTTCCTTCTCCTCGAGTTGCCTTTTGGCATGGCCGAGCTTGTTCCCGGACCGCGCGAGGTTTTGCTTCAGCGTATCCACCTCCGCAGTCAGTGCGGCCGAGGCCAGCAGCGAAGCCTGCATACGCATATTGACTTGATTATGTTAGAGTCCTGCGAATGTTATTAGATCCTCTATTCGGCTTTTCTTTCCGAACGCCGAACAGAGCATCAGGGGCTACTATCTATGCGGCAATATTTTCACATATTCTTTACTTACCTCAAAGCCTGTTAGAAGGCCGGCACATGCTTCAGTCAATCCGCTCTTGGCGGACTGAACCTTCTGGATCACCGCACTCATAATAGTGCGGTGCTCCTCGTCGATGGAGGCGCCGTTAAGCACCTCCAGCAAATTGTCTGGTGCCTCCAGTTGGACGGAGGTCGCCGGCTCGGTAGGCTTGCTCCTCTTGGAAGGAGGCTGCCAACCGGAGTCCGGAACCGTTGAAGGTTCCGGCGCGGTGTCCGGCTCAAGGCCGGACTTGGAGCCCTTGGGGGTTCTATCCCCTTTACGCCTGGAGTCCGGGAGGTCGCCTTGCGGTGCCTCCAGGACCACCTCCTCCTGGCTTGGAACCTGTTGGGACGCCACCTCAGCATCGTCCGTAGGATGGGGGGAGGTAGCCGTCGGAAGCGAATTCACATCCGACGAATCCAAGGAACCGCTCGATGACACATCGAGCCGGTCTTTGGGTGGACTGCATAAACATGTTCGACATAAGGAAAAGCTGTGCAATGGGGGAATACTATGAATCACTATGGTATCCGGATACTTACGATCTCGCCAGGGGCTTGGCCCTGTGCGGCCACTCCTCTTCGCCGTCGTCGACATTGGTGGAGTAGTCCGGAGGAGGGGTCTTCCCCTTCTTGGACCCTTCGGCCTCCCTAGTTGGGGCGGCCTTCCTTTTCTTCCCTCCCCCCACTGGAGGGGGAGAGGTCTCTTCTTCCTCCTCCTCGTCTTCATGGGAGGAGTGCGCCTTGGAGTCGCCGGATGATGAATCCGACACCTCCTGGCGCCGGGCACTCGGTGGCCTTCTTCTTGGCCTTCTTCTCCGGCACCACATAGGATGCCGGAACCAGCAGCTTCGCCAAGCGAGCGTCCGCTGGGCCTTCGGGCAAAGGAGCCGGACAGTTGATCTGTCCGGACATCTCCTGCCAATCCTGTCAAAGGTAAGGGAGCTTAGATCCTGCATGGAGTCAAACTATGAAAAACTAATACCCTGTAAAAGGTAAAAACAGCTTACCGCACGAGCGTGACGCTGCGTGCTGAATCCGCGATCCTTGGTAGCGGATGCGGGGGCCTCGGCGCCCTTGAAAAGCACCTTCCAGGCATCTTCGTACGTCGTGTCGAAGAGCCTGCTCAAAGTTCGGTGCTGCGTCGGGTCGAACTCCCACAGGTTGAAAGCCCGTTGTTAACACGGGAGGATCCGGCGGATAAGCATAACCTGGACTACGTTGACAAGTTTGAGCTTCTTGTCCACCAGGGTTTGGACGCATGTTTGGAGTCCGGTCAGCTCTCCTTTTTTACCCCACGACAGGCCCATCTCTTTCCAGGAGGCAAGCCGCGTAGGGGGTCCGAATCGGAACTCGGGGGCTGCGACCCATTTAGGGTCGCGCGGCTCGGTGATGTAAAACCACCCCGATTGCCACCCCTTTAGGGACTCCACGAAGGAACCCTCGAGCCATAGGACATTGGGCATCTTGCCCACCATGGCGCCTCCGCACTCCGCCTGGGTGCCGCGCACCACCTTCGGCTTGGCATTGAAAGTCTTGAGCCATAGGCCGAAATGGGGGCGGATGCAGAAGAAAGCCTCGCACACGACGATAAACGCCGAGATGTTGAGGACAAAGTTCGGGGCCAGATCATGGAAATCCAGGCCATAGTAGAACATGAGCCCCCGGACAAATGGGTGGAGAGGGAAGCCCAGTCCGTGGAGGAAATGGGGGAGGAACACCACTCTCTCATGGGGCCTAGGGGTGGGGATGAGCTGCCCCTCCTCAGGAAGCCAGTGCACAATGTCGTTAGACAAGTATCCGGCCTTCCTCAGTTTTTTGATGTGTCCCTCCGTGACGGAGGAGACCATCCACTTGCCTCCCGCTCCGGATATGGCTGGAGAAGGTTGAGGTGGGGTGTGAGGACTTGGGCACTGGAGCTCGAGTGCACGGAAATGGATAGGCAAAGGAGGA
The DNA here is from genome assembly GCF_018294505.1 of Triticum aestivum. NCBI lineage: Eukaryota > Viridiplantae > Streptophyta > Magnoliopsida > Poales > Poaceae > Triticum > Triticum aestivum. The sequence goes on along the minus strand of NC_057797.1, from coordinate 181,266,495 downwards.
AGAAGGCATGGATGAAAAGATGGATCCTTATCCCCTTATATGGGCGGACGCGACTATGCGTCCCCACCAGCCTGGTAAAACTCGCTTATCTCCCAAGCGCCATAATGAATGGCGCGGTTGGGTTACCCATGCCCGTATTGATGAGAATCCCGGAATAAGGGGACACGATCTCTGCTTTGACAAGACGTGCCAAGGAAACCGCCTCGCTAAATGCGCTGAGGTGGAACAGTAAAACAATTCGAATAAAGACTTGGCCGTGGTGTGATGTCATGCTACGGAATACGTCAGCAGATTAGATTTGTGTAAATATTATTCTCTCTATGGCAATATGTGGAAACTTATTTTGCAGAGCCGGACACTACCTTTGTGTTCAAAATCTTCTATGAAGTACTTGGAGGAGGAACCCGCCTTGCAATGCCGAAGACAATCTGCGGGCCGGACTCGTCGTCATTGAAGCCTGGTTCAGGGGCTACTGAGGGAGTCCTGGATTAGGGGGTGTCTGGATAGCCGGACTATACCTTCGGCCGGACTCTTGGACTATGAAGATACAAGATTGAAGACTTCGTCCCGTGTCCGGAAGGGACTTTCCTTGGCGTGGAAGGCAAGCTTAGCGATACGGATATGTAGATCTCCTACCATTGTAACCGACTCTGTGTAACCCTAGCCCTCTCCGGTGTCTATATAAACCGGAGGGTTTTAGTCCGTAGGGCGAACATACAATCATACCATAGGCTAGCTTCTAGGGTTTAGCCTTTCTGATCTCATGGTAGATCTACTCTTGTACTACCCATATCATCAATATTAATCAAGCAGGACATAGGGTTTTACCTCCATCGAGAGGGCCCGAACCTGGGTAAAAACATCATGTCCCTTGTCTCCTGTTACCATCCGCCTAGACGCACAGTTCGGGACCCCCTACCCGAGATCCACCGGTTTTGACACCGACACCCAGCAAAAAAGCTCGGGTGAACAATCCGTCTGAAGACCAGGTGGTTCTTGAACAGGAGCAAACAGGTGAACCGGAGGGTTCCCATCCTGAAGCTACCTTTGATGAGCTACCCCCTCAAGACCAGAATATCGACGAACAAACAGAAACTGATACTGCTGTTCCTGACACTGAACCGGCAGCTCCGATCCGGGCTAGTCCGATGAGAGTTACTGGCACTCACCCATCACCCGTAAAAACTACTGGAGGCCAAGGAGATGATGTTATCATTACTGGCATGGGCCACAACTCTCCTGGCCATCCTATAATCTTGGCCAAACATAGTGCCAAAGAAGAGCGTGCTGCCATGGAGAAGGTTAAATGGAGCATTGACTTGTCAAGTTATGCTCATCTCAGCGCTGAAGAACTCCACTCCGGTTTTTTAAACCGTATGCACTCAAACCGTGATTATGAAGCCGGTTTGGTGAACCTGATGAAGGAACGCTATGAGGTATTTTCATCTCCTTTCATTTCTTGATTCCAAAGTCTAAACATCAGCCCAAGTAGCCCCCAAGGGCCGTTTTATGATGTCAATCTTAAACCGGGACTTTGTAATACCTTAATCCTTACAGGCTGATCCTCAATATGTCAAGTCCTCAGTAAAAAAGAAAACCGATACTTTATCAGTGTAGTCATGTAGCTTTCATCGGTGTATCCCCCAAGGGCCGGTTTAGCTTTGCGAGGTAACCCGGGTCTTGAGTCCATGCATCAGTTTTGAACAGATGTACACTAGCCCCCAAGTGTTAAGGATAATGCTTGCATTGTACTTGAGACTTGTGAAAGACTTGTTGATAATAGAGCAAATAGGCATTAGCCCCTAAGTATGAAGTGCATAAATTGTTATACGCTTAGTACTTAGAAAATACATATCCTGTTGTTGACATATCTTCGCCTTTGCAGGCCGAGCTAAGTAGTAGAGATGCTCGAACCGCTGATCTTCAAGAGAACGTGAAGTCCCAACAAGCAGAGGCTTAGAAAGCCAAGGAGGAGCTGACCAATGCCCTGGCAGCTATGGAGAAGTTAAAAGAGACTTTTAACAAGGATCGTGCTGACTGGGAAGCCCAAAACACCGGTTTAACCAAAAAAGCCGAAGACGCAGAAGCAGCCCTGAAGCCAGTTATAGACGAACTGACCGGCTTGAAGCGGCAGATCGATGCCATGACGTCCGCTGTGTTCGGTAAGTACCTCATTATGCTATTTGTCCAATTCATGAGATCTTATCATTTACCAGTTTGCTGATGTTAAATCATGATAGGCACTCGTATTGCTCATTTGGGCGCTGATATGCGAATGAAGCTGAAAGCGGCTTACACCTTAATAGAACAGCTATACTCTAGATCTCAGCGTGCTATCTGCACTGCAGCCTACAACAAACCGGCGCCATCACTGATAAAAGAAACCCTTGAGAAGCTGGCCATGCTACCAGCCCGGATTACCGAACTGAAGAAGGCAGCCGCAAGATTAGGAGCGCTGACCGCACTAATCCGGGCCAAGGCATGGATTCCGGATCTTGAAGTGGATGACATTATTAAAGGATATCCAGGTGTGAAGGAGGACGGTTCAAACTTCAACAATGATGATCTCCGAAGGATGACAAAGGAGATGCGGCCAATAGCCAGCAAACTGGCGGAGGACACAGACTTATCTCATTTCCAGCCGGTTTACGACACTGAAGGAAAGAGACAACCTGCCGAAATCCATGAAGTCGAAGAACTTGTGCCTCCAATACGTAAGCATACTTACGCTCCTGACATTAACCCCTCCTGCCTTATCCATGAAGAAGCCATGTTTCAAGCTTTAACCGGGATCGATTGGTCAATGGTTGATTTCCAGCGTCTGGGGAGGGATGAACAAGAGGTGATTGCACCAAATGACCCTCAATCGTCAAGCTGCCCCGATGAAGCATCTTAAACCGGCAGCCGGTTTATCAGCTACTGTGTACCACTGCTTGAAACAATTATTCAATTGGAGCCGTTTTGAAGCTTCTTGTAATAGGATAGCAGAAACACCTTTATCTGCCATGCCATCGAGCATGCTTTGTGTTGCTTGATATTGTGAAAACTTGCTCCACTTTTGGAATCTATTTATGCATAATCCTTTATGTTCCTGCATAGAAGAACTAGAAAGCGTCCTAGTGGTTTAGCTGACCAACTGCTTGTGTGATAAAGGTGAAGAACACCAGTCCATAGCATTGTCAATTCATTGCCCTTTTGCCGGTTCATATAGAAACCATTTGGAGCTATAATAGCTGCATAATACTGGTGATATGTAATAAAAAACTAGACTGGAAGAATATACTGCCGATGTAAAACTGATCATGTACTGACAGCTAAGCGTTGAAAGGCATGTCGGGTTGGAAAGAAACACTGGTTTATCAAAAAATATATTTATAAATCCCTTATCATAAAAAATCGCAAAGACAAAAACATACAAGGCTTTTCATGGGTTGCCAGGCCCTAAATCGAGGCTTTTCATGGGCTGCCAGGCCGCTGAGTTAAACCGTTTTGCAAAGCCTGTTAAGATGGACCTCAATCTTTAACCAATCACTGTTTTAACTTTGACAAGTTCAGGGTCCATGGGAGTGACTTGTCAAACGTTCGATGGGTCATACCAGGTTTACCTGGACGGAATGGCTTACTTAAAGAGGCAGGATAACCCAGAGTTTTAGGTGAATACACCTGGCTTCCAAGCCTGGATTGATAGCCTATTACAAGGGTTCAAGCTCACTGTTCTTTGAGAAGCAAGGAGCCCCCAGGTAATATGTGAGCTATGTTCAGTGGTTACCTATGTTTAAACTGTGCTTAATGCAACAAATTCTCTTTGGCTCCACATAATTTCCTTTTGGCTTAAAGTCTATCAAGAGGTGTAGCTATGGTGTGAAAACAACCAAGCCCCCTAGTGACATTCCTTTTTTGTTTTAAACCGATCAAGAGGCGTAGCTATGGTTCAAATATGACCAAGCCCCCTAGTGACATCCCTTTTTTGGTTTAAAACCAATCAAGAGGTGTAACTATGGTTCAAATATGACCAAGCCCCCTAGTGATTTTCTTTATATCCGTGCGGCTGTAGAGGCCGGTTTAACAAAACTCCGCTTTGTCAGTAGAAGCTCTTTGTAGGCTCACATGATGTAAAAAAGAACAGAGACCCCGCTTTATTCGAGGCTCCGGTTTATTATATAATATATACATTGTCATAAGTATGTACGTAAGAAGAGCCTGTGGCTCAAGTATAGTAAGGCCGAAGAAGAGCTATATTCCATGGCCGCTTGGTCTCCTCCTCCGATTTACGTGAGTCTTTGTGCTCTCGAACATCAATGAGGTAGTATGACCCGTTGTGCAGATTCTTGCTGACCACAAAAGGTCCTTCCCAAGGTGGGGATAACTGTGCATATCAGTCTGATCCTAGATGAGCCGGAGCACCAGATCGCCCTCTTGAAAGGTTCTGGTCTTAACCCGACGGCTGTGATAACGTCGGAGATCTTGTTGATAAACGTGCTACTGCGAGATCACGCTCCTCATCCAACAGGTCCAGTGAGTCCTGACGTGTCGTCTCATTATCAGCTTAAATATAAGCTGCCACACAGGGCGAGTTGTGATGGATGTCACTAGGAAGAACTGCCTCTGCTCCATAAACCATGAAGAAAGGCGTGTAACCCATAGATCTGTTAGGTGAGGTGTTGATGCTCCATAGCACAGAAGGCAACTCCTCCACCCAACAACCCGGTGTCCGCTTCAAAGGAACCATGAGCCGGGGTTTAATACCTCTCAAAATTTCTTGATTTGCCCTCTCCACTTGACCATTAGATTGAGGGTGAGCCACCGATGCTATATCAAGCCGGATGTGCTCACGTTGGAAAAATTCCTCCATCTCTCCCTTTGACAGATTAGTACCATTATCAGTTATAATACTGTGTGGAAAGCCAAACTGGAATATCACCTTTTTGACGAACTGAACCGCCGTGGCCGCATCACACTTACTGACTGGCTCTGCTTCCACCCATTTGGTGAACTTGTCAACTGCCACTAATAAGTGGGTCTTTTTGTCCTTGGACCTCTTAAAGGGTCCAACCATATCGAGCCCCCAAGTCGCAAACGGCCAAGTTATTGGAATCATCCTCAACTCCTGAGCTGGAATATGAGCGCGGCGTGCAAAATTTTGACAATCGTCACATCTTTTGACTAAATCCTCAGCATCAGCGTGAGCTGTTAACCAATAGAAACCGTGACGAAAAGCTTTAGCCACCAATGATTTTGAACCGGCGTGATAACCGCAATCTCCTTCGTGGATTTCTCGCAAAATCTCACAACCCTCTTGAGGAGATACACAACGCTGAATTGCTCCTGTGACACTGTAACGATGTAACTCCCCATTGACTATGGTCATTGACTTGGAACACCGAATTATCTGATGGGCCGAGGTTTCATCCTCTGGTAACTCGCCCGGTTCATGTAAGCTAGGTACGGGATTGTCCAATCTGGTATAACATGCAAAGATGCCACCAATTGGGCCTCCGGGTCCGGAATAGCCAACTCCTCCTTTGTTGGTATCTTGACCGACGGGTTATGTAGTACGTCAAGGAAGACATTTGGTGGGACCGGTTTACGCTGAGAGCCAAGGCGGCTTAAAGTGTCCGCCGCTTCATTCTTTCGCCGGTCTATATGGTTAACTTGATAACCCTTGAAGTGACCAGCCACCGTGTCCACCTCCCGTCGATATGCAGCCATGAGTGGGTCTTTAGACTCCCAAGTGCCAGACACTTGTTGAACCATCAGATCCGAGTCACCAAAGCACTTAACCCGGCTTAAGTTCATCTCCTTAGCCATCCGAAGACCGTGGAGTAAGGCCTCGTACTCAGCTGCATTATTATTACAAGGGAACATTAAACGGAGGACATAACAAAACTTGTCACCTCGTGGGGAAGTTAGTATGACTCCAGCCCCCGAGCCCTCCAACTGTCTGGATCCATCAAAGTGAATAGTCCAATACGTGTTATCTGGCTTTTCCTCTGGTGCCTGCAACTCTGTCCAATCATTGATGAAGTCCACGAGTGCTTGGGATTTAATCGCTGTGCAAGTGTGTATTTAAGCCCGTGAGGTCCAAGCTCAATAGCCCACTTGGCAATCCGGCCAATTGCTTCTCTGAACCCAATATTTACCCTTACTGTTTTTGTGTGTTTACATGATTAAGCTACTGTGTAATCATGTTTTATAGCTTTTGCTTCAATAAAGTGCCAAGTAAGACCTTTGGGAAGACTTGGGTGAAAGTTAATGTGATCTTGCTGTAAAAAATAGAAACTTTGCGCTCACGAGATTAGCTGCCATTTTTTCATAAGAGTGCTTTGGTGCTGATTCTTTTTGCAGAAGATTAATAGAAAAATTCCTCACGTCCACAAATTTATTTCATAATATTTTGAGTAGCAGAAGTATGGTTAGTGTTGAGATCATTACAGACTGTTCTGTTTCTGACAGATTCTATTTTCATTGCATAGTTTGCTTGTTTTCTAGTTTCTATGACTTATATTTCTCAATATGAATTGTAGAAATGATATGGTACAGTAGGAATTGTGTGAGAACAATTATGAACCTTGTCTTTGACAGTACCAAAGCGAATGCTTTACTCCTTATCATACTAACCTATCTCATGAAGTTCCGTTAAGTTTTGTGTGATTGAAGTTTTCAAGCTTTGGGTAAGATATCAATATGAGGAGAATAAGGAGTGGAAAGACCCTAAGCCTGGGGACGCCCAAGGCACCCCAAGGTAATATTCAAGGAAGACTCAAGCGCCTAAGCTTGGGGATGCCCCGGAAGGCATCCCCTCTTTCGTCTTCAAAACTATCGGTATACCTTACTCGGAGCTATATTTTTATTCGTCACATGATATGTGTTTTTCTTGGAGCGTATTTTCAATTTTACTTGCTATTTGAATAAAATCATTGGATCTAAATTATTAAATGAAATAGAATCCTCTCATGGCTAGTTAATTATTTGACTACTCATTGTCCTTCACTATTATCCTTCGGAGTAGTTTGTCATTTACTCACGTGCTTCACGTATATCCTATGATTAAATGGTTGAATAATGGAATATCATAAATCTGAATTTATATATGTTTCATATGCTTATACCATGGGGAGTAATGACTTCACATAGAATAAGTATAGGTAGTAAACTTATTGAAAGTCAGCAAATGTAGAATTGGTCAATTGAACAATTCATGAAAGTTAGCAAGCACATTGTGTTGGAGAGATCCTGATATATATATATATATATATATATATATATATATATATATATATATATATACATATACATAAACACTATTCTGATCACGGGATCAGAATAATATTCTGATCACAACATGAACTTCCCGAGTAACGCGCCTGACCTTCCCCGAGTACTAGGTTGAACTTCAGCTAAAAGGTGTCCAAATGGGGCTTGCGATATACCGTTGGATAGCTATGGACATCAGTATCATGACCCAAGTTAAATTTTTGGCAAAATGTAAGCGGTTTAAGAGCAGTTTTGAAAAACCGTTTTTTCTTCATATAAAAAACGTGAATCGTATTTTCGATCGCATTTTTAAACCGTTTATCGGAATGAGGAAAATAATATGGCCTTGGAAAGCTGCTGCAAAACCGCTCCTTCCACATGTTGAAAGTTTTCTCAAATTCACTACGGTTAAAGAGTAATTCGGAAAATCGTAAAATTTCGCAAACTGAACACCCGAGTTCGTATTTTCGATACCATTTCTAAACGGCTAATCCAATTGAGGCAAATAATATGGCGTTGGAAAGCTTATGAAAATGCGCTACTTTTTTATGTTAAAAGTTTTTTCTAATTTTGAATGGTATAAAAGTAATTTAGAAAACGGTACAAGTTCCACCGAGTTCGTATTTTCGAGCTATTTTTTTAACCGTACGTCCAAATGTAGCAAATGATATGGCGTTGGAAAGCTTGAAGACATGCGAAATGTTTTTGTATATATTGTTTCTCCTAATTCATTACAATTTTATGTCAGTTTTGAAAATGGTTAAAAACGTATTTTTGCCGTAATTTCTACAAACTTTATCGGAATGGGGCAAATAATATACCTTTGAAAAGCTACGGAAAATGCGAAACTTTTTCATGTTGATGGTTTTCTTTGAATCCTGACCGTTTTCAAGTAATTTCGAAAATGGCGAGATCATTCGTTCTGCCTTTATCGTGAAACAGATTCTTCGAAAATGCACCGCGTGAAGAACCTGAACTTCTCGGCATGTCTACTTGAACTTCACTCTGTTTTTCACGTGCTTTTTTTGCTCGTAGATCTCCATCCACAGCTCGTAGCTCTCCATCCACTCACCAAAATAGAGCAAGTGATATACCGACGGAAAGCTGTTGTAAACACACAACTTTCCCGTGTTGATCATTTTTTCATACTCGCGGCGATTTTAAAAGTTTCTCATCTGATATTCATTCAGTGCAGTAGGTGAACTTCCTACTGTTTTCACGTTGAACTTCTGTGACATATTATTCATTTGTAATTTTCTCATCCATTCGTCAAGTGTTACACAAATGGTATTTCTTTTGTATAAACCTCTCTCACAATTTTTTTAACTTTCTCCGGCGGAGGACTTGAACTTATATCAACAAACTTTTAGTCTTTTCTTTTTTTATTCTTTTTAATACAAAATGCACACCCTGTAGTACGTGAACTTTTGGCAGTTATCAAGCTGAACTTCTCTCGGTTATGTGAAAATATCTGAGTTTTTTATGAATATTAATCTGAATTTCTTAATCTTTTTTATGAAATTTTGAAGCGCTCTATTTTGAACTTCTTGTTTCCATTCTTTAATAACGAGGAAAATCTGAGTTTTCTATAATCATCGAACTTCTTCATCTTTTTAATTTGGACTTCCTGGTTTATTTCTTAATCTTTTTTATGAAATTTTGAAGCGCTCTATTTTTAAAAGTTGAACTTCTTGTTTCCATTCTTTAATAACGAGGAAAATCTGAGTTTTCTATAATCATCAAACTTCTCCATCTTTTTAATTTGGACTTCCTGGTTTTATTTCTTTTAATAATAAAAAAAATCCAACTTTTTGATAGACATCGAGCCACTCCATTTTTAAATTTGACCTTCTTTTATGTATTTTTAGAAATGTGAAAATTGGAGTTTTGTTAGAAACATCGAACTTCTTCATTGTTTCGAATTGAACTTATTGGTTTTATTCTTTAGTAACAAGAAAATTTTGTTTTTCTAAATAAATATCAAATTGCTCCGCTTTTTCAAATTGAACTTCTTGGTTTTACTCTCTATTAATGTGATAACCTGAGTTTTACAAAATCATAGTTTTTTAAACTTCCAAAATGAATCATGAGTTTCTTTCTTAAATTACACGAGTTTGCTTAAAAATTTAAACTTATTTTTTGAAGTCCCAAAGGTTTCATCTCCCGAACTTCTCAATTTTCACCATGCTAACTCAAAGTTTTTTTGCAATCCTCATGATTTTTGTTTGTTGAAATGTTTTTTTCTTCTTCCAAACTTACAAGTATCAATCATTGTTTCTGCTTGAATTTTTTCTGTACTTTTCCTACCACATGAAACAATTCTGTTTTGAGTTGGAAAGGTGTGTAACACATAACAACGAGAGAGACATTTGTTCTTACTTTTTATTTTTCTTCGAGACATAAAGAAAAATAGCTTCAACATTTTACTTATTCCTGTTTTGAAAAAGAGAAAAAAACACTGTTTTGTACTATGAGAAGTTTTTTTTTGCAGTGTGAAAAGTTTGATCTTTTTATGATGAACTTTCTTGTTGATTATTCCTTTTTTATATACAATGAACTGTGCAAGTTTCTCATGTTTAACTTCTGTCTTTCTAATAAACACAACGAATTGTTAGAAATAAATACACACAACTTTTTACAAGAACTATTAAACTGTTGCTAAAAATTTATTTAAAACAATTACTTATAGAGTCTGTTGCATTTTTTGCGGCCTGAACATCATCTAAAAAACGGCAACTGCTGGAAAAAAATTGTCAACTTCTTTCTTTGTAAACAGCAATTGTGAAAACAGTGTGTCTCTCTTGCGTGCAAGTGTGAAGGTAGTTTTTTGTGCTTCTAACTTGGATTCTCCTCTCACCACATGTGGCTGTCTAGTGCACGCCAACACCACACTCCCTGCGGACGCGAACTGGACAGAAGCACGCATGTGCCGTGGGACTGCATAGGCTCACTGGCCAAACTTACCAGGCTAGATGGATCTTCTTGTTTCCAGCCGAGCATCCTCAGCATCGGCAAGCAGGACCACGCCTCAAAAAGGAAGTATTTTTATATTCTTACACCGTCCAGGGGAAATGACACACAGAGCAGTTTTCTCTCTCTTTTCTAGTAGGTACGTAAGTTCAATCTCTTCTCCACATGCGAGGCACTTCGGCCGACAAGAAGCAATGCAGTTTGCTGGCGGCAGGCGCTCGCGTGCTCATGCTCCTTACGCACATCCGGAAGGTAGGAGATGAGCGGGCGGTTGACCCATGGTCAGGGAAGCCACAGAGTGCCATGCACGGCTACAATCAGAGATGTCAACGGAAGGTCGATGACAGGCGCCATTGAAGGTCGGCAAGAGATGCCTGTGCAGGTCAGGCTCCATGGATGGCAACCCATGGCTAGCTTGCATCTATGTGTGAAGACAAGGCAGTAGCCTCAGCTGATTGCAAGGGCGGCATGACCGGGCGGCGGAGGACGCCATGACTCCGACGCAGATTTGGAGCGGCGCTCCCACGTGGGAAGCTCTCACGCCGGCGGTAGGAGAGGAGGAAGGCCGCGGCAGGAGAGGAGGAAGGTCGCGGGGGCAGAGGAGGATGGATGTGCGTCGCCATCGGTGGTCAAGGAGCAGGGGCATAGTATAAAGGATGAGGCACGAGGTGACAGTGGCGCGCAATTTGGGGAGCGAGCGGCGGTGGCAGTGTGACCATGGAGTGTGGCGCCGGTTGCGGGGCGATCTGGGGAGGGCGACGGCGGTGGCGGCGAGATCCGGTGATGGCGGTGGCGGCGCGATTTGGGGAGAGTGGTGACGGCTGCTTCGGCCGGGGTTCGGGACGGCGCCTGGAAGAAGCTAGGGGAGGCAGGGGAGGCTGGGTGGAGGGGGGCGCAGGTTGGATCGGGCATGGCGCGCGGGCGCCGGGGAAGAAGGCAGGGATGCGGGAGGGCGACGAGGGTTGGGTGGTATTTTTTTTCTTTCGCACTGGTTCTGGAACAACCAATCGCTCCCTATATAGGGGCGCTGTGATCATAATACTTATTCTAATACCATGATCATAATAGTGTTGTCCTATATATATATATAATGATGTAAGTTATCATGAACTATTATTGTTGACATTACCCTTGAGGTAAAAGTTGGGAGGCGAATCTATAAGCCCCTATCTTTCTCTGTGTTCGATTAAAACTTTGAACCCATAAATATCACGTGAGTGTTAGCAATTGTGAAAGACTAAATGATAGTTGAGTATGCGGAGTTTACTAAATCAAAGCTCTGACATAGACCCTTCCTAAAAATAAGATGAATTGCAATTGTTTGATGTCTGAGAATATAGTTTGTTAGTTTCAAGAGAGTTTATGATCTATACTTTAATATGTGAATAGCTTGTTACTTGATCATTAAAAGTTTTATGAAAATGAGCTACTGTTATGATATATAATGATGCTAGAAAAATTGATTGGAACTATCATTGATGAAACTTATGCAGTTGCTAGCATTCACACTTCATAAATTATTTCTTTTATCATTTACCTATCTCGAGGATGAGTAGGAATTAAGTTTGGGATGCTGATACGTCTCCAACGTATCTATAATTTATGAAGTATTCATGCTATTATATTATCAACCTTGGATGTTTTATATGCATTTATATGCTATTTTATATGGTTTTTGGGACTAACCTATTAACCTAGAGCCCAGTGCCAGTTTCTGTTTTTTCCTTGTTTTTGAGTTCTACAGAAAAGGAATATCAAACGAAGTCCAATTGATGTGCCAATTTTTGACGATTTTTTATGGACCAAAAGAAGACCCGTAGTAAAAGAGTTGGGCCAGGAGAGTCCTGGTGCGTCCATGATGGTGGGGGCACGCCCACCCCCCAGGCGCGTGGGCCTGCCTTGTGGATGCCTCGGGCACCTCCTTGACGTGAGACCAACGCCAAAAATTCCTATAAATACAGAAACCTCGAAAAATTAACCTAGATCAGGAGTTCCGCCGCCAGAAGCCTCCGTAGCCACGGAAAACCAATCTAGGCCCTCTCTCGCACCCTGCCGGAGGGGGCCATCATCACCAGAGGGCATGGAGGAGGATCCCGGAGGGGCCATCATCACCATGAAGGCCAAGGACCAGAGGGGGAACCTCTCCCCATCCAGGGGGGAGGCCATGGAGGAGGAAGCATAAAGGGGAGAACCTCTCCTCATCTCTCTTGGTGGAACCGGAGTGCCATCGAGAGGGGAATCATTGCCGCAGTGATCGTCTTCATCAACATCACCATCCTCATCTCTTTTACGTGGTCCACTCTCCTGCACCTTGCTGTAATCCCTACTTGAACATGGTGCTTTATGCCACATATTATGATCCAATGATGTGTTGCCATCCTATGATGTTTTGAGTAGATATCCTTTGTCTTTGGGTTGATTGATGATCTAGATTGGTATGAGTTGTATGTTTTGCTTTGGTACTGTCCTCTGGTGCCCTCCGTGTCGCGCCAGTGTGAGGGATTCCCGATGTAGGGTTTTGCAATACGTTTATGATTCACTTATAGTGGGTTGCGTGAGTGACTGAAACACAAACCCGAGTAAGGGGGTTGTTACGTATGGGATAAAGAGGACTTGATGCTTTAATGATATGGTTGGGTTAGAAATTAATGATCTTTAGTAGTTGCGGATGCTTGCTAGAGTTCCAATCATAAGTGCATATGATCCAAGTAGATAAAGTATGTTAGCTTATGCCTCTCCCTCATATGAAACTGCAATAGTGAGTACCGGTCTTGTTAACGATTGCCTAGGACAATTCCGCACACCGATCCACCGTTATTCCACACTTGCTATTTATAATATTTAGTAATATATTCTAACTTCATGACAACAACACCTACTTTTATGTTTTAGCTCTCCGATATCATACAAAGTTATCCTCTTCATACCCACAACATAGTTTTATTTCTCGTTGCTAGTTGGAAGCAAACATTCGGTGTACGTAGAGTCGTATCAGTGGCAGATGGGGCTTGAGAGAATATTGATCTTACCTTTAGCTCCTTGTGGGTTTGACACTCCATACTTATCACTTCCACCTTGGAAATTGCTATGATGATTCCTTGCACTTGGGGATTATCAAGCTCTTTTCTGGCGCCGTTGCCGGGGAGCAATAGCGTGGGGTTGATATTCTCGTGTGTGCTTTTTTGCTTTGCTTCACTAAGTAGATTTTGTTTTTACCTTTTTGTTTCTGTTTAGCTGTGGGTGAAACATACAAAAAAATTAAATTAATGAAATTATATATAAAAAAATTACTTGCCTCTCATACCTAAAAAGTTTTTCAAAAAGATAAGTGATTGGAAAGTTATGCATTGAAGAAGTGAGGGTCGACCTTGAGCACTCGTGTTGATGCTCACAGAAAAAATGTAGAATTTTTCATGAAAGTTCCTCTGTAAATAATTATCCCCTTATATATATCCATTGTATTATAAAAATAATCTGCCAAGCTTTGGTTTTAGGACGATTAGATTGCTTATTTACTATGTGCAGAACAAAAACATAAACTTTGGCTGTAGCGCGTGATTTTACATTTTTTAATGGAAAGTCAAATGGGTCTGAATTTTTTTGAAGATTACTTATGTATTAATTTTTCAAATTGTCAAATTTATTTCATAATTTTTGGAGTTACATAAGTTTACTAAACCTTCAGATTACTACAGACTGTCCTGTTTTAGACAGATTCTGTTTTTCGTGTGTTGTTTGCTTATTTTGATGAATCTATGGGTAGGATCGGGGGGTATGAACCATGGTGAAGTTGGAATTACAGTAGATATAGTTCTAATATGAAATTGGAATGAGTTTGCAACAGTACCTAAAGGTAGTGATTTGCTTTATTATACTAACGGATCTCGCAAAGTTTTTGTTAAAGTTTTTTGTGGATGAAGTGTTCGAAGAACGAGGAGTTACCGATGTGAGAAGAATAAAGAGAGGAAAGAGCTCAAGCTTGGGGATGCCCAAGGCACCCCAAGTAAATATTCTAAGGATTCTCAAGCATCTAAGCTTGGGGATGCCCCGGTTGGCATCCCATCTTTCTTCTTCAACAATTATCGATATACCTCGGTTTTTGTTTCGTTCACATGATTTGAGTCCTTTGTTTTTTTGTTCTTCCTTTATGAACCATGCTAGTATGAGATAGCCCTTCATTGATTTATATAATGCTTCATGTGCTTCACTTATATCTTTTAAGTATGATCTTATAGAATTGCTCTTTGTGCTTCACTTAAATCTTTTGAATATGGTTTTATAGAATGCTTCGTGTGCTTCACTTATACATTTTGAGCTTGGACATTGGTTAATTTATATTAATTGTAGAATGCTCCATGAACTTTACTTATATCTTTTGTAGTATGAATAATACTATCATCTAAAGCGGGTTTGTAGTATGAATGCTCCATGAACTTCACTTAAATCTTTTGAGTATGGTTTTATAGAATGCTTCGTGTGCTTCACTTATACATTTTGAGCTTGGACATTGGTTAGTTTATATTAATTGTAGAATGCTCCATGAACTTTACTTATATCTTTTGTAGTATGAATAATACTATCATCTAAAGCGGGTTTGGAAGAGTGTCAACTCTAGGAACTAGTGATCCCGCTATTCTGAATGAGAAGAATTTTTCTTATGTGGAGAGTAGAAAAATTTCTATGCTTGTAGATCATGAAAAGAATGATTTATGTGATGGTTATGTTGTTGAATTCATTCATTATGATACTGAAAATTATTATGAGGGAGGAATACATGCTTGTATGAGTGCAATAATATCAAGTTTTCCTCTCTATGTGCTTAAAGTTTTGAAGTTATGCTTGTTTTACCTTCCTATGCAAGTTGATTCATATTCCCACAAGTTGTTTGCCCATAAAATCCCACAAATGAATATGTTTTTAAGATTTTTGTTGTGAGGGAGCAGATGTTCGAATGACTAAATGAATTCAACTTTGTTTTGTCTCTGAATGTGTTGTTTTGTCTGCATATGTTTGACATGTGCACCTTTGAACTGCTTGGTTTTCTGAAGTTGAACTGATTTGCGGTCAAATGTTGGATGGCTTGTGTAATAACTATTTCCTACCAGCTGGCTGCCCATCTGCCTATTTATTATTTTTATAATCTGCGAGTGTCCCTGACTATAAACGTTATCCATCTATGTGTGGTGTGTGGCCAAGTCTTCCCCCTCCCTTTTAATCATTCTTCCAGAATTAGATCTAGGTTCCTCTCTCTTCTCTTTGTTGCCTTTTTCTCTATTCCTGTGTGTTTGATGGAGGATTATTCATGCGGATGCCTGGTAAAGATGGCGCGCATAGCTGACGGCTATGTGTACGAGTCTGGTTTGGAGCTCACTCAGACTCAGCGGCGTGGGCAACTTTCTTGTTTGCTGTACGACAACCATGGGTTTCGTACACCCTATGTTTGTCGCCTGACGGATGGTGACTTGAAGGAATCATGGGTATGTGTTTCTATTCGTTTTGTTTTCTACTTTCTTGTTGGTTTTTGTTCGAAACCCATGGACTGGATCTGCAGTTTTGTCTTATGAATAGCTTGTCTATATTTTTTTAATTTGGTTTTGTTGGATTTTAACAGTAGGGATTTCTGTGTGTATTTGTTCATTACTTAACAGTATTTAAACCATGTTTTGTATAATCCCCTGATCTGTCTATGAATAGATGTTTTTACTGTAGGTGTATTGATATGTATATTTTTCAGTTTAGTCAGTTCACATGTCTAGTTAGTTTTGTGTTATTGTTTTGGTTCAGATTTTTCCATTTTAGCTTGTTATGCAAATCATTCCTATATCTGTGTAAAAATTCAGTTATGTCAGGTGTTCATTTTGTTTTGTACTCCCATGTCCATTTTTAGAAAATGTCACCCAGGATCAGGATTGTTGCTCCTAGTTCCGGTGTTCTGAAGATGGAGACTTCAGACAAGAATGGGTATCAGTTGATGGATGTTGCCTACCACATCGACCTTGATGGTTGCATCAACCTAAGTACTGGGTGGAAGGAGTTTGCGGCTGAGTCTGGATTTGAGGATGGTGATGTGGTTATGGTTATGTTCTTGAGATAAGACGACTCTCTGACGTTCAGAATTTATGTGCTGTAGGTTTAAATGTGGCAAATGACGCCGGCTTTGAGATTTGTGTATGGTTGATTATGTTGCAGTATTTTTTCTTTTAAAACATTTTCATGTGAGATGGTTGAATTGTATGGTTTTATCAGAATGGTATGGAACTAGTTATGTAATGTTTTTCCTATTGTTCTGCTCAATTATAAGTGTTTTATTTATACATTCTTTTATATTAGTACTGGAACATTTTCTATAGTTGAACCGATGGGCATCCTTTGTTTTGGCTGGTATATTTTTCATGTTCATAACTCGGAGACGGTGCTATACGCTGATGATTTTTTTAGAACCCTTTTTTGTTATTGAGTTTGCTGAACTTACATTCTGTTAATGATAGTACTGCTCTATTTTAGGGTGTCAATTACCAACCAAATTTGTTTGTTGTATAATATTTTTTCTTACTTTTTACATGAATTTTGGAGCACGTTTTTTTTTCTTTTTTATAGACGAATAATGATAGTTTTGGTATTTTATAAAATAAAAAAATCTTTGCTGCACAGTACTTTCTTTTTATTTTTGTACTTGAACCTTATGAATTGTAGTAGTTGAACTTTTTTGTAAATTCGTTTCTAAAATTTTTATTTATAGTCTTATATATATATATTTACTTCTTACCATTAAGATGTGTTTGAACTTTTTCACAATATTTTTGTTTATTAACTGATTTTTCTTGTGAGTTTTTTTAAATTATTTTCATATTTTATTTTTTTTCATGCATGATCTACTGGATTTTTGTAATGGGGCGAAGTACTTTGTTGGGCCATCGGCCTGGGTCGTTGTATTCGGCCCGGATAGCTTCTCTCGCGCGGCTGTGCAGCATGGCATGCGCGTGAGCTATGTGTTTAGTCCCACCTCGCTAGTCGAGGGGGCTCTAGACTTGTTTATAAGCGCAGCCGACGCTCACCAGTCGAACTCCTCTGAACACTTACCTGAGCGCTTATACACGACGCTCGCTCTCTCTCTCTTGACCTGTGGGCCCTGGACGGTAGGCCCTGCGGGTATGCGTATTACTAGGGATTCGCCCACGGGCTCGAGTTCAAGTATCTAGCATTGTCAGGGCCTGCGCCTGTCCTTGGGCAGTCAATTTTTTTTGTTTTTTTGGATCTAGTACTTGACTACACCAGTAACTTGGACTGGTACTTTTTTGTCCTTGTGCTATCAATTTTTTCTTTTTCTTTTTGTTTGTTTGTTTGAATATAGTACTGTGGCATGACTTGCCCCCGCACCGAACCGTACCGAGGGGCATAGTTGTACTGACACATATTCCTTGTATGGACTTTGCCCCATTATCTATCTTAGGGGTGTGGGTGCGTGGGGTGGGGTGGGGGAAACAGAATAACCGCACTGCGCCTGTCAAACGAGCGCACTGCCGTGTTAGCGCGAGGCCGAGCCGAGGGGGAGGGGGGGTCGGGACCCCCCTCCCCCATCCCAGCGAGGCCGAGCCAGGAACGAGCCATAGCAGGCGACGACGCGGCGTGCCGCGGCATCGCATGCGGAGGCGAGTCCGTAACATGACTTGCCCCATTATCTTATCTTAGGGGTGTGGGTGCGTGGGGTAACAGAATAACCGCGTTTTCTATCTTTAGGGGTGTGGGTGCATGGGAGAAACATAACATGCCCCCGCACCGAACCGTACCGAGGGGCATAGTTGTATTGACACATCTTCCTTGTATGGAATTTGCCCCATTATCTATCTTAGGGGTGTGGGTGCGTGGGGTGGGGTGGGGGGAAACAGAATAACCGCACTGCGCCTGTCAAACGAGCGCACTGCCGCGTTAGCGCGAGGCCGAGCCGGGGGGAGGGGGGGTTGGGACCCCCCTCCCCCATCCCGGCGAGGCCGAGCCAGGAACGAGCCGTAGCAGGCGACGACGCGGCGTGCCGCGGCGAGTCTGTAACATGACTTGCCCCATTATCTTATCTTTATTTTTTAGGGGAAAAACATCACCGTTATGAATTGTTTTTTCATTCGTACTTTTTTGATAATTTTTTTGTACTATTGTGAGTTATTATTTGTACTTTAGCCGTTTGTTTTCACCATCTATATTAATTTTTTTATTTGTATTTGATTTTTGGTATTATCTTTTGTAACTGGCTAGAGATAGTGGGCTTCGCCACGGTTGTGGGCTTTAGGCGTCCGTTTTCTCCCAGTCATCTTTTAACCCTCCCACTCCTCTCCCGTCCCCAAATCGATTCCGTCTTTGTTCCCCTCTTCTTCTCTTCTCGGAGCGGAAGTTGTTACTCCTGTTTCGCCGCGGCAGCATCGGCCGGAGGGCTCAACCCCAAGGGTGGAGGTCCGGGTGCTCTTTTTTGTTCTTTTTGCTCTGCCATTGACTTTGCTTGCGTCCTCTTATGTTCAGATTTTCTCTCTATTTGTAATCTCTTGCTCTCTTTGCTGTCCCAGGCTGCACTCGCTAGGGTTCCTTTGCTGTTGAACGAGCGTTTGGCGGCAGTGATACTGGATTGCGTGGCGGATTTTGTGTTTGCTGGTAAGAGTTTTGCTTTTGTATGGCGTGCTTCGTTTCTGAAATAGTTCAAATCCCTAATTTTTGTTCATGTGTCTTGCAGATCTGGTTCGGCCAATTTTAGGACTCTAGATCTCAATGGGTACATCATCCAGTCCGGACAAATTGAATGCAGGTGATTTTCCCTGTATTTTGGATGATATTTTAATAGATCTGGTTTTTATGTTGTACAGTTGTTATCTTATCGACTTTATAAGTTGTATGTACTTTGATATGTGTTAATTTTGTCCTGGATTGTATGGCGTGTATGGTTTTGGCAGTTGATGCAACGTGCAGACATGATGTAGTACTTATCACCATGTGTATTTTGAACTGCTGTCCTGGCATTTGAATAGGTTGTAGTAGTCAATGAAGAACTAGTATGGTGTTGAAAGAGTTGTGTTTTCTGAAGTTTGTTCTACAAGTGGTGGGTTCATATTTGTTTTATTCGGTGAACTTGTAGTGTTCACATAGTTGAAATGATTGATTGTTCTTGTACTTTTTTGCTAATTATGATGTTGTTGGAGATGTTGGAGTGCCGGTGCCTCCTGATTCTCACAAATCAGAACGCTTTCAAGATCTTGTGAATGTTATTTTTGAGACACCAAATCCTCTAGAAGAACTTGCGAATGTTGCTAGTGTTTCCCTTATATTTGCTCTATTTTTATCAGCCTTTAATACATATATATGCTTAGTTATATCAGTTGTTCCGTTTTGTTTTGTGTCTGATGCAATGCGCTTTATTTATCTTTTGTGTCTGCAATGTTAATTGTGTTTTAGTTTTTTATGTGCGTGGTTATGTTATTGGTTTATGCAGTTAATGACAGCCATGGTGTTCCAGAGGACATTGCTGATGTTGTTAAAGATATTAATGATGGAATGTATTCACTTAACGTTGATGATGGTGATGGCAGCTTGCAGTTGTCTGTTACTTAGTCTCAAAGTGTTGATGGCACTGAGCCTGTTACCCAAGCTGAGGATGTTCCTATGCAGTTACAGCTCGAGGATGAAAGGATAAGAAAGAAGAAGTATGAATTCCAGAAGAGAAAGGAATTGGAACAGCGTCAAAAGGCTGCCTATGTGCCAGAAAGTGATGTTGATGTTGCTTTTTGCATGCGCTGGGGAAGGAAAACATTTGTTGTTGGTGATATTGTTGGCCTAGTTGCAACCCAGCAGCGGCAAAGCTTGCATTCCCAGACATTGCTGTTTGCTGTATAGAAGGACCTGTCCGTGCTTCTGATGATTGCGGTGTATCTTCAAATCTGCCTGTACTGTTGAAATATCCAGGCGGTATTTCTGGTGTTACCCAACCAGGTGGTGCCCCATATCTGCTTTGCTCATGAAATGCTTGCTACGTGCGCTGCGTTGCATGCTTCTGCAAACAACATTCAAAAGTTTTTGGGATTAATCTGGTTTCATTTTCAGTCGAACTGATGAACGTTCATGTTCAAACACGGATGTACTGATGTACTGTTTTTTTAGCACTGTTTTGTAAACTGGACATTGAACTCATGCATGACTTCTCCTTTATTCTTCTGTAACTTATGCAACTACACTAGAAGTACTCCTAGTTTATGTATCATTGAACTTACTGTGTAACTGTGGCACTCTCTCGTCACTATCTACCTGGATTGACGCATATGTGCTATTTTTTTAACTTGAACTGAAGATAGCATATTAGATGCACTGACAGTAACCTCGACATACTAATCGTGCATCAATGCATATACATTACAAGTACTGCTAGCTTATGTATCACTGAACTTATTGTGTAGCAATTTTATATTTTTTGGTAACAGTTTTGTTACTCGTTCGAACTGACGCAATTACATGACTTGTACTCTTAGGAATAACAACATACAACTCTCAGCGGTAGCTGAACCTTGTCACTATACCTGGACTGACGCATATGTGTTATTTTTTTTAACTTGAACTGAAGATAGCATATTAGATGCACTGACAGTAACGTCGACATCCTAATCGTGCATCAAGTGGCAGGGGTGTCAATGAACTGATGCTAGCATTTGCAATGTACCATCGGGTTCTTCTTCATAGCAGGACTGACGAACTGATGGAGTGACACAAACATGGGGAGCAGACATTACCTTTAGTGTACTGTCTTCTTCTTCTACCTCTCGTGGGCGTCTTACTGGCATGTTCTTGTGAGGCGGCACCATTGACGCAGCACCTGCTTGTGGTGGACGTCTGGCGAAGAGGTTCATAGAGGAAGCACCTTGCGGGGATAACTGCCCCGGAGAAGGAGACCCAACGACGGAGGGAGGCAGGAGGCGGGGATGACGGCTCCGATGATGGATCCGGCGACGGAGGGAGGCAGGAGGCGGGGATCACGGCCCTGTCGATGGATCCTACGGCGGAGCGAGACAGGAGGCGGGGATCACGACCCTGACGATGGATCCGACGACGGAGGGAGGCAGGAGGCGGGGATGACGACCCCGACGATGGATCCGGCGACAGAAGGAACGAGGAGGCGGCGGCCAATCACGGCACCGCGGGCTCCCTCGCTCCGGCTGCCACCGTCGCTCGCTCGCCCACGACGGCTGCCTCCGGCGGTAGGAAGCGAGTCGGATTGGGGCTGGGTCGGTCGTGGACGCGTCGCGCCTTATAAGGGGCGAGGGTAACAGAATAATATTCTGCTACCGGTAACAGAATAGTCCAGCCCTATATATATATATCCAATTGGATGTAAGTTATCATGAACTATTATTGTTGACATTACCCTTGAGGTAAAAGTTGGGAGGCGAATCTATAAGCCCCTATCTTTCTCTGTGTTCGATTAAAACTTTGAACCCATAAATATCACGTGAGTGTTAGCAATTGTGAAAGACACAATGATAGTTGAGTATGTGGAGTTTGCTAAATCAAAGCTCTGACATAGACCCTTCCTGAAAATAAGATGAATTGCAATTGTTTGATGACTGAGAATATAGTTTGTTAGTTTCAAGAGAGTTTATGATCTATACTTTAACATGTGAATAGCTTGTCACTTGATCATGAAAAGTTTTATGAAAATGAGCTACCGTTATGATATATAATGATGCTAGAAAAAGTAATTGGAACTATCATTGATGAAACTTATGCAGTTGCTAGCATTCACACTTCATAAATTATTTCTTATATCATTTACCTATCTCGAGGACGAGCAGGAATTAAGCTTGGGGATGCTGATACGTCTCCAACGTATCTATAATTTATGAAGTATTCATGCTATTATATTATCAACCTTGGATGTTTTATATGCATTTATATGCTATTTTATATGGTTTTTGGGGCTAACCTATTAACCTAGAGCCCAGTGCCAGTTTCTGTTTTTTCCTTGTTTTTGAGTTTTACAGAAAAGGAATATCAAACGGAGTCCAATTGATGTGCCAATTTTTGACGATTTTTTATGGACCAAAAGAACACCCCGTAGTAAAAGAGTTGGGCCAGGAGAGTCCCGGTGCATCCATGATGGTGGGGGCACGCCCACCCACCCCAGGCGTGTGGGCCTGCCTTGTGGACGCCTCGGGCACCTCCTTGACGTGAGACCGACCCCAAAAATTCCTATAAATACAGAAACCTCAGAAAATTAACCTGGATCGGGAGTTCTGCCGCCAGAAGCCTCCGTAGCCACGAAAAACCAATCTAGGCCCTCTCTGGCACCCTGTCGGAGGGGCCCATCATCACCAGAGGGCATGGAGGAGGATCCCAGAGGGGCCATCATCACCATGAAGGCCAAGGACCAGAGGGGGAACCTCTCCCCATCTAGTGGGGAGGCCATGGAGGAGGAAGCATAAGGGGGAGAACCTCTCCTCATCTCTTTTGGTGGCACCGGAGTGCCATCGAGAGGGGAATCATCGCCGCAGTGATCGTCTTCATCAACATCACCATCCTCATCTCTTTTACGCGGTCCACTCTCCCGCACCCCGCTGTAATCCCTACTTGAACATGGTGCTTTATGCCACGTATTATGATACAATGATGTGTTGCCATCCTATGATGTTTTGAGTAGATATCCTTTGTCTTTGGGTTGATTGATGATCTAGATTGTTATGAGTTGTATGTTTTTCTTTGGTGCTGTCCTCTGGTGCCCTCCATGTCGCGCAAGTGTGAGGGATTCCCGATGTAGGGTGTTGCAATACGTTTATGATTCGCTTATAGTGGGTTGCGTGAGTGACTGAAACACAAACTCGAGTAAGGGGGTTGTTGCGTATGGGATAAAGAGGACTTGATGCTTTAATGTTATGGTTGGGTTTTACCTTAATGATCTTTAGTAGTTGCGGATGCTTGCTAGAGTTCCAATCATAAGTGCATATGATCCAAGTAGAGAAAGTATGTTAGCTTATGCCTCTCCCTCATGTGAAACTGCAATAGTGATTACCGGTCTTGTTAACGATTGCCTAGGACAATTCCGCACACCGATCCACCATTATTCCACACTCGCTATTTATAATATTTAGTAATATATTCTAACTTCATGATAACATCACCTACTTTTATATTTTAGCTCTCCAATATCATACAAAGTTATCCTCTTCATACCCACAACATAGTTTTATTTCTCGTTGCTAGTTGGAAGCAAACGTTCGGTGTACGTAGAGTCGTATCAGTGGTAGATAGGGCTTGAGAGAATGTTGATCTTACCTTTAGCTCCTTGTGGGTTCGACACTCGATACTTATCACTTCCACCTTTGGAAATTGCTACGATGATTCCTTGTACTTGGGGATTATCAGGGGGAAACTTCTTATGTCCCCCTGTGTTCGGTTGCTGGGGCTCATCGTCATCGTCATTGCTTTGCGATCCCTTTTCCCTATTCTCGGCGCTTAATTTGTCGTCCTGTTTAAATACCCAGTAATCTCTATTTGTATGTTTGGGTGGCTTGTCTGGGGTGCCATGAATCTGGCACGGACGATCGAGTATGCGGTCCAAGCTGGATGGGCCAGAATTGTTCTTTTGGAACGGCTTCTTCCACTGGCCGGACTTAGGGCTCCTGAACCCGGCATTGACTGGTGTGTCCTCGGTGTTATCACTGTTGTTTCGACGTTTGTATCTGTTGCATCAAGACTTGTCTTTGCTAGTTTTAGCTTCAGGGGTGCCGGTGTCGCATGCATTGTTTTTTCTACGGGCCAACCAACTGTCCTCGCCCGCACAAAAGCGGGTCATGAGTGTCGTGAGGGCTGCCATGGATTTTGGCTTTTCTTGGCCGAGGTGGCGAGCGAGCCATTCGTCGCGGATGCTGTGTTTGAAGGCATCCGGACAATCGACGATTTAGTTCTTATTAGTTAGAACCTAGTCCAGAATTTCCTAGCGAACTCTCCGGGCTATTGAACTATATGGCTTAAGTCATCAGCGTCTGGAGGTCGAACATATGTACCTTGGAAGTTATCGAGGAAAGCCTCTTCCAGGTCCTCCCAGCTGCCAATAGAATTTGCAGGTAGACTGTTGAGCCAGTGCCGAGCTGGCCCTTTGAGTTTTAAAGGGAGGTATTTGATGGCGTGGAGGTCGTCGCCGCGGGCCATATGAATGTGGAGAATGAAATCTTCGATCCACACTGTGGGGTCTGTGGTTCCATCGTATGATTCTATATTCACAGGTTTGAACCCTTCTGGGAATTCATGATCCAGGACCTCTTCAGTGAAGCAATGAGGGTGTGCGGCGCCTCTATATCGGGCTGCATCGCGACGTAGCTCGGATGGAGTCCGTTTGCGGTTTTCGGCCCGCGCATGACTAAGTTTGTCACGTCCGAATAGGTGGCCGTCGTTGTGTGTCGAGGCATGCCCTCGTGATCCATAGATTGATCTAATGTGTCCTGGTCTATTGTTCAGGGTTTGACGGAGGTCATATGTATGCCCCTGGGCTAGTTTACCTCTGCCTGTGCACTGAGGCGGGGCTGGCTGGTGTTCGGCATGAGTTGTCGTTTTGTCTCGACCACGTGGTGGTCGGTTAGCCGCATTGTACGATGGAGGTATGTAGTTCGGCGCCTCCTCGTCAAACTGAGGTAGCAATTTGCACTTTGGGTAGCTTTTGGTTGGGCGCTTGAGGCCGTACTCTTCGGCTGCTAGGACATCGGTCCATTTATCATTGAGCAGATCTTGGTCAGCTTGAAGCTGCTGCTACTTCTTTTTCAGGCTCCTTGCAGTGGCAATTAGCTGGCGCTTGAAGCGCTCCTGCTCAAGAGGTTCCTCAGGCACGATGAAATCCTCGGTGCCGAGGCTCACCTCATCCTCAGAGAGCGGAAGGTAGTTATCATCCTCTGAATCTTCATGTGTGGCCTGTTTACCGGGGCTAACCTGCCCGCCCTCCCGTTCATCTTGTTCATTAACTGTATCGACGAGGTCTTCGTTGTCTTCGGCACCTTCTGGAGTGTTGTCTTCTCTTGTGCCCGTATTGCTATCTTTACTGCGGCGTGACTTAGAGCGGCACCGCTGACACCGGTGCTTGGACTGTATTTCAGAAGGTTTATCCTTAGGTGTATCTTCCTTGTCCTCACCGCTGTTCTCCTTTGGTGCATCCACCATGTATACATCATACGAGGAAGTGGCCGTCCAGCGTCCGGTGAATGGTGGGTTCTGGACCGCTTCTTCTCTGGCATCGTCGTCCATACCGTCAATGTCCTCGGAGTCGTAGTCAAGTTCGTCAGTCAAATCCTCGACCGTGGCTATGAGGTGGGTGGCGGGTGGGAAGCGAAATTCTACACCGTCAGCCCCTAGTTCAAGTCGGATATAGTTTGGTTGTGAGTCCTCTGTCAAGGACAGGTTTTTTAACAAGTTTAGCACATCGCCCAAAGGCAAGCACTGGAAGATGTTTGCGGCGCTAAATTCGAAGATCGATAAACAATCAAGTTCGGCGTCTGCGGCCTCACGTGGTTCGGAACTTACTGCCGGAGACGAGTCCGGAGGTCCGCTGACAGAGACGTCGTGAGAGGTTAAGTCTATATGTGGCTCCAACACCGTGGAATCTGTGGCCTCCGTGGTGGGATTGATCCTCCTGTCCTTGGGTGGTGCAGCTTGCTCCGGATCTAGGGCCAGAGCGGTTACAGGAGCAATCTCCTGGATGCAGCCTGATGACAGATTTAGGTCATGATCATCAGGGCGACCGGGAGCGGCTACCGCGGTCTCGAATCCGGTGAAGATCAAGTCTCCACAGGTGTCTACAACGTAGTTCAAGCTCCCAAATATGACCTGATGTCCAGGGGCGTAGCTTTCGATCTACTCCAGATGGCCAAGCGAATTGGCCCGCAGTGCGAAGCTGCTGAACACGAAGATCTGTCCGGGGAGGACAGGTTCTCCTTGGACAACGTCATTATGGACGATTGAAGGGGCCATCAAACCTTTTAGCGACAGCATAGTGGAACTCTCAATGAAAGCATCATTGTTAGTGTCAAAACCGGCAGATCTCGGGTAGGGGGTCCCGAACTATGCATTTAAGGTCGATGGTAACAGGAGATAAGGGACACGATGTTTACCCAGGTTCGGGACCTCTCTATGGAGGTAATACCCTATGTCCTACTTGATTGATATTGATGAATAGGAGTATTACAAGAGTTGATCTACCTCGAGATCATAATGGCTAAACCCTAGAGGTCTAGCTTGTATGGCTATGATGACGAGTCTCCTATCCGGACTAAGTCCTCCGGTTTATATAGACACCGGGAGGATCTAGGGTTACACAAGGTCGGTTACAAAGAAGGGAATCTACATATCCAGTCGCCAAGCTTGCCTTCCATGCCAAGGAGACTCCTGTCCAGACACGGGTGTAGTCTTCAGTCTTCGTATCTTCATAGCCCATCAGTCCGGCCCATGGCCAACAGGCCGGACGCCCGAGGACCCCTTAGTCCAGGACTCCCTCAGCAGCCATGTCAAGACGTGGTTTGGTATGAACAGTCGGGGGCTGCACGGTGAGGAGGCGGCCGAAGAATAGCGGCGGCGCCGGCGGCGCGGCAGGCGGGGAGAGGGGGTGGAAGGGTTGTAAGCGAAGGGACTGCTAGTATCCCCAACAGGCGGGCCACGGGGGGACAAGGGCGTGCAGCGAGCCCATCCACGCGATGTGCGTTTCACCCCAAACTCGGCGCAAGTTTGGGTCGGGGATGGGTCGAAAACAAACAGAATCTGGACATTTGTTTGTTTGGGGCTGCGTGTTGGGCCGCGCTATTTGTCCGTTCTACCCCAAACGGACGCACCCGGACAAGATGGGGTCACGCGGTGGAGTTGGCCTTAGGTTTCTTGCCAAACCATAATTCATACGGTGTTGTCTGAACAGATTTAGACGGTGCCCTATTTAATGTGAATGCAGCTATCTCTAATGCATAACCCCACAACGATAGTGGTAAATTGGTAAGAGACATCATAGATCACACCATATCTGATAAAGTACAGTTACGACGTTCAATCTTATGAAGTTTTTGATAAAAGTGGGTTCAGAGAGGTCATGACTTTATTTTATGATAATCCCACTATTTCGGAAGAGTGTCAACTTTGCATGCATGTGGTTCATGAAGAGAAAATTTTATGTGATAGTTATATTGTTGAATTTGATTATGATCCCACATGTAATTTTTATAAGAGAGGAAAATGTGGTTGTAGAAATTTTCATGTTACAAAATTACCTCTCATTATGTTGAGATTGCAATTCTTTCTTTCTTCTTCCTTGCATATGATAGTTTTCGCTTGTCTTGATAATTTGTTTGCGTATAAAATCCCTATGCATAAGAAGCATGTTAGACTTAAACTTGTTTGTTACATGTGTTTATGATGCTCTCTTTGTGTTTCAATTGCTATCTTTCATGTGAGCATCATCGAAATTATCAATGCCTAGCTAAAAAGCTTTAAAGGAAAGCGCTTGTTGGGAGACAACCCAATATTTTTCTTTCCTGTTTTGCAATAAATAATTCATCTAGCCTCTATTTTGATGTGGTTTTTGTGTTTTAATTAGTGTTTCTGCCAAGTAAGACCTTTAGGATGGCTTACAGTGATAGTTGATTTGATCTTGCTGAATAACAGAAACTTTTGGGCTCAGGAGAAAAAAAATCTCATTTTTAAGAGAAGCATGATAAAATACTGATCCTTTTTGAAGAATATTAATAAACAAATTTATTAGGTTGCCCTAATTTTTTAGAATTTTTGTAGTCACAGAAGTATTCGAGAGTTACAGATCTCTACAAACTGTTCTGTTTTTGGCAGATTCTGTTTTCTATGTGTTGTTTGCTTATTTTGATGGATCTATGGGTAGGATCGGGGGGTATGAACCATGGAAAAGTTGGAATACAGTATATATTACACCAATATAAATAAATAATGAGTTCACGATAGTACCAAAAGTGGTGATTTATTTTCTTATACTAACGGAGCTTATGAGCTTTTCAGTTGAGTTTTGTGTTGTGAAGTTTTCAAGTTTTGGGTAAGGATATGATAGAATATGGAATAAGGAGTGGTAAGAGACTAAGCTTGGGGATTCCCAAGGCACCCCAAGGTAATAGTCAAGGAAAACCAAGAGCCTAATCTTGGGGATGCCCCAGAAGGCATCCCCTCTTTCGTCTTCGTCTATCGGTAACTTTACTTGAGGCTGTATTTTTATTCACCACATGATATGTGTTTTGCTTGGAGCGTCTTGTATGATTTGAGTCTTTGCCTTTTAGTTTTCCACAATCATCCTTGTTGTACAAACCTTTTGAGAGAGACACGCATGAATCATGATTTATTAGAATACTCTATGTGCTTCACTTATATCTTTTGAGCTAGGCAATTGTGCTCTAGTGCTTCACTTATATCTTTTTAGAGCATGAAGGTGGTTTTATTTTATAGAAATTGTTGAACTCCCATGCTTCACTTATATTATTTTGAGAGTCTTTAAATAGCATGGTAATTTGCTTTGGTTACAAATTTAGTCCTAATATGATAGGCATCCAAGAGGGATATAATAAAAACTTTCATATAAAGTGCATTGAATACTATGAGAAGTTTGATTCCTTATGATTGTTTTGAGATATAAAGATGGTGATATTAGAGTCATGCTAGTGAGTAGTTGTGACTTTGAGAAATTCTTGTGTTAAGTTGGAGCATGAGATTTTTTTTGATTGTCTTCCTTATGAGTGGTGGTTGAGGACGAGCGATATGGTATTTTCCTACCAATCTATCCCCCTAGAGCATGCGTGTAGTACTTTGTTTCGATGACTAATAGATTTTTGCAATAAGTATGTGAGTTCTTTATGACTAATGTTGAGTCCATGGATTATACGCACTCTCACCCTTCCACCATTACTAGCCTCTCTAGTGCCGTGCAACTTTCGCTGGTACCTTAAACCCACCATAAACCTTCCTCAAAACAGCCACCATACCTACCTATTATGGCATTTCCATAGCCATTCCGAGATATATTGCCATGCAACTTTCCACCGTTCCGTTTATTATGACACACTTCATCATTCTCATATTGCTTTGCATGATTATGTAGTTGACATCGTATTTGTGGCAAAGTCACCTTTCATCATTTTTTATACATGTCGCTCTTGAGTCATTGCACATCCCGGTACTCCGCCGGAGGCATTCATATAGAGTCATATTTTTTCTAGTATCAAGTTGTAATATTTGAGTTGTAAGTAAATAAAAGTGTGATGATCTTCATTATTAGATCATTGTCCCATGTAAGGAAATAAAAAAGAGAGAAAAGGCCAAAAAAGAGAAGGCCCAAAAAAGAAAAAAGAAATAAATGAGAGAAAAAGAGAGAAGGGGCAATGCTACTATCCTTTTTCCAAACTTGTGCTTTAAAGTAGCACCAAGATCTTCATGATAGAGAGTCTCCTATATTGTCACTTTCATATACTTGTGGGAATTTTTCATTATAGAACTTGGTTTTTATATTCCAACGATGGGCTTCCTCAAATTGCCCTAGGTCTTCATGAGCAAGCAAGTAGGATCACACCCACTTAGTTTTCTTTTTTGAGCTTTCATGAACTTATAGCTCTAGTGCATCTGTTGCATGGCAATCCCTAATCACTCACATTGCTATCTATTGATGGGCATCTCCATAGCCCATTGATACGCCTAGTTGATGTGAGACTATCTCCCTCTTTTTGTCTTCTTCACAACCACCTTATTTTATTCCACCTATAGTGCTATCTCCATGGCTCACGCTCATGTATTGTGTGAAAGATGAAAAAGTTAGAGAACGTCAAAAGTATGAAACAAATGCTTGGCTTGTCATCGAGGTTGTGCATGATTTGAATATTTTGTGTGATGAAGATGGAGCATAGCCAGACTATATGATTTTGTAGGAATAAGCTTTCTTTGGCCATGTTATTTTCAGAAGACATAATTGCCTTGTTAGTATGCTTGAAGTATTATTGTTTTTATGTCAATATTAAACTATTGTTTGGAATCTTATGGATCTAAACATTCATGCCACAATAAAGAAAATTACACGGATAAATATGTTAGGTAGCATTCCACATCAAAAAATTTGTTTTAATCATTTGCCTACTCGATGATGAGCAGGAATTAAGCTTGGGGATGCTTGATGCGTCTTCAACATATCTATAATTTTTTATTGTTCCATGCTATTATATTATCCGTTCTAGATGTTTTATATGCATTAATATGCTATTTTATGTTATTTTTGGGACTAACCTATTAACCTAGAGCCCAGTGCTAATTCCTGTTTTTTCCTTATTTTTGAGTTTCGCAGAAAAGGAATGCCAAACAGAGTCCAAACAGAATGAAACCTTCACGATGATTTTTCTTGGACCGAAAGACAACTAGGAGACTTGGAGATGAAGTCAGAGGAGTCACGAGGCGGCCACAAGGACGGAGGGCGCGCGCCCACCCTTGTGGGCCCCCCGTGACCCTCCTGGCCTAATTCTTTCGCCTATATATTCCCAAATATCCCCAAACCACCAAAGGCTTCCATGAAAACACTTTTCCACCGCCGCAACCTTCTATACCCGTGAGATCCCGTCGAGGGACCTTTTCCGGCACCCTGCCGGAGGGGGATTCGATCACGGAGGGCTTATACATCAACTCTATTGCCCTTTTGATGAAGCGTGAGTAGTTTACCACAGACCTTCGGGCCCATAGCTAGTAGCTAGATGGATTCTTCTCTCTCTTTAATTCTCAATACCATGTTCTCCTCGATGTTCTTGGAGATCTATTTGATGTAATACTTTTTTGTGGTGTGTTTGCCGAGATCCGATGATTGTGGATTTATTTATGATCAGCTTATCTATGAATACTATTTGAATCTTCTCTGAATTCTTATATGCATGATTTGATATCTTTGTAATTCTCTTTGAACTATCGGTTTGGTTTGCCCAACTAGATTGGTTTTTCTTGCAATGGGAGAAGTGCTTAGCTTTGGGTTCAATCTTGCGGTGTCCTTTCCCAGTGACAGTAGGGGCAGCAAGGCACGTATTGTATTGTTGCCATCGAGGATAAAAAGATGGGGTTTTCATTGTATTGTTTGAGTTAATTCATCTACATCATGTCAGCTTACTTAATGCGTTACTCAGTTATTTATGAACTTAATACTCTAGATGCATGCTGGATAGCGGTCGATGTGTGGAGTAATAGTAGTAGATGCAGAATCATTTCGGTCTGATACGTCCATTTTGCATCATGCTTTTATATCGATATTTATTGCATTATGGGATGTTATTTCACTTTATGTCACAATACTTATGGCTATTCTCTCTTATTTTACAAGGTTTACATAAGGAGGGAGAATGCCAGCAGCTGGAATTCTAGGCTGGAAAAGGAGCAAATATTAGACCTATTCTGCGCAACTCCAAAAGTCTTGAAACTCCACGGAACATCTTAAAACAAATAAAGAAAAATCCTCGCCAAAGATGAAGGCCAGGGGGCCCACACCCTGCTCACGAGGGTGGGGGCGCCCCCCTAGGGCGCGCCCCCTACCTCGTGGGCCCCCTGGTGGCTCTCCGACGTCCATCTTCTCCTATATGAGGTCTTTCTATGAGAAAAAAATTAGAAGGAACTTTTCGGGATGAGACTCCGCCGCCACGAGGCAGAACCTTGGCGGATCCAATCTAGAGCTCCGGCAGAGCTGTTCTGCCGGGGATACTTCCCTCCGGGAGGGGGAAATCATCACCATCGTCATCACCAACGCTCCTCTCATCGGGAGAGGGCAATCTCCATCAACATCTTTACCAGCACCATCTCATCTCCAAACCCTAGTTCATCTCTTATATCCAATTCTTGTCTCAAAGTCCGGGATTGGTGCTAGTAGGTTGCTAGTAGTGTTGATTACTCCTTGTAGTTGATGCTAATTTGGTTTATTTGGTGGAAGATCATATGTTCAGATCCTATATGCATATTATTACCCCTCTGATTATGAACATGAATATGCTTTGTGAGTAATTACGTTTGTTCCTGAGGACAAGGGAGAAGTCTTGCTATTAGTAGTCATGTGAATTTGGTATTCGTTTGATATTTTGATAAGATGTATGTTGTCTAGCCTCTAGTGGTGTTATGTGAACGTTGACTACATAACACTTCACCATTATTTGGGCCTAGAGGAAGGCATTGGGAAGTAATAAGTAGATGATGGGTTGCTAGAGTGACAGAAGCTTAAACCCTAGTTTATGCATTGCTTCGTAAGGGGCTGATTTGGATCCACATGTTTCATGCTATGGTTAGTGAGGGAGTCCTGGATTAGGGGGTGTTCGGGTAGCCGGACTATACCTTCGGCCGGACTCCTGGACTATGAAGATACAAGATTGAAGACTTCATCCCGTGTCCGGATGGGACTTTCCTTGGCGTGGAAGGCAAGCTTGGCGATGCGGATATTCAAGATCTCCTACCATTGTAACCGACTCTGTGTAACCCTAACCCTATCCGGTGTCTATATAAACCGGAGGGTTGTAGTCCGTAGGCAATCAACTCCATATACAACAATCATACCATAGGCTAGCTTCTAGGGTTTAGCCTCCTTGATCTCGTGGTAGATCTACTCTTGTACTACCCATATCATCAATATTAATCAAGCAGGAGTAGGGTATTACCTCCATCGAGAGGGCCCAGACCTGGGTAAAACAAAGTGTTCCCTGCCTCCTGTTACCATCCGGCCTAGACGCACAGTTCGGGACCCCCTACCCGAGATCCGCCGGTTTTGACACCGACATTGGTGCTTTCATTGAGAGTTCCTCTGTGTCATCGCCTTTAGGCCCGATGGCTCCTTTGATCATCAACAACGATGCGGTCCAGGGTGAGATTTCTCTCCCCGAACAGATCTTCGTCTTCGGCGGCTTCGCACTGCGGGCCAATTTACTTGGCCACCTGGAGCAGATCAAAAGCTACGCCCCTGGCCATCAAGTCAGGTTTGGAAGCCTAAACTACACGGCAGACATCTGCGGAGATTTGATCTTTGATGGATTCGAGCCACAGCCAAGCATGCCGCACTGTCTCGTGGGGCATGATCTAGCTCTGTCGCCGAACAGTACCCTAGAGGCCGCAAACGCACCGGCTCTGACCCTTAATTCGGAGCCAGCTGCGCCAATCGAGGGTGAGCGGTTGGACGTCACCTTGGGGGTTGTAATCTCAAAGGCGATCAAGCCAAACGCCAGCCCCGCACTCTACACAGCCCGTGACTCCAAGGAGCCGGATTCCTCTCCGAACTCCAAACCCCTCGCGTCCCTGCCGGTCGAACCCGATTGGGCGCCAATAATGGAGTTCACCGCCGCAGACATCTTTCAGCACTCGCCCTTCGGCGCACTCCTGAATTCTCTAAAGTCTCTCTCGCAATAGTGTGGGGTTGATATTCTCGTGTGTGCTTGTTTGCTTTCTTCACTAAGTAGATTTTGTTTTTCCTTTTTTGTTTCTGTTTAGTTGTGGGTGAAACATACAAAAATTTAAAGAATGAAAATACAAAAAAATTTACTTGCCTCTCATACCTAAAAAGTTTTTCAATAAGAGAAGTGATTGGAAGATTATGCATTGAAGAAATGAGGGTTGACCTTGAGCACTTGTGTTCATGCTCATGGAAACAATGTAAAAAAATTCATGGAAGCTTCTCTGAAAATAATTATCCCCTTGTATATATCCAATGTATTATAAAAATAATATGCCAAGCTTCGGTTTTAGGATGATTAGATTGCTTGTTTACTATGTACAGTACAAAAACAAAAACTTTGGCTGTAGCGCGTGATTTTACATTTTTTTTACTGGAGAGTCAAATGGGTCTGAAACTTTTTGCACATTACTTCTGTACAATTTTTTAAAATTTTCATATTTGTTTAAAAATTTTTGGAGTTACAGAAGTTTACTAAACTTCCATATTACTACAGACTGTCCTGTTTTTGACAGATTCTGTTTTCTATAAGTTGTTCACTTATTTTGATGAATCTATGGGTAGTATCGGGGGGGTATGAACCATGGTGAAGTTGGAATACAGTAGATATAGTTCTAATATGAAATTGGAATAAGTTTGCAACAGTACCTAAATGTAGTGATTTACTTTATTACACTAACGGATCTCACAAAGTTTTTGTTAAAGTTTTGTGTGGATGAAGTGTTTGAAGATCGAGGAGCTATCAATATGAGAAGAATAAAGAGAGGCAAGAGCTCAAGCTTGGGGATGCCCAAGGCACCCCAAGTAAATACTTTCAAGGGTACTCAAGCATCTAAGCTTGGGGATGCCCCGGTTGGCATCCCATCCTTCTTCTTCAACAATTATCGATATACCTTGGTTTTTGTTTTGTTCACATAATTTGTGTCCTTTGTTGTTTTTGTTTTTCCTTTAAGAACCATGCTAGTATGATATAGCCCTTTTTTATTTATAGAATACTTTCATGTGCTTCACTTATATCTTCTAGGTATGAACTTATAGAATTGCTTTTTGTGCTTCACTTAAATCTTTTGAGTATGGTTTTATAGAATGCTTCGTGTGCTTCACTTATATATTTATAGCTTGGATATTGGTTGGTCTATATTACTTGTATAATGCTCCATGAACTTCACTTATATCTTTTTGAGTATGAATAATACTATCATCTAAAGTGGATTTAGAAGAAGTTTG
The DNA here is from genome assembly GCF_018294505.1 of Triticum aestivum. Classification (NCBI taxonomy): domain Eukaryota; kingdom Viridiplantae; phylum Streptophyta; class Magnoliopsida; order Poales; family Poaceae; genus Triticum; species Triticum aestivum. The sequence goes on along the minus strand of NC_057797.1, from coordinate 181,231,601 downwards.
CTCCCACTATTCCGAATGAGGAGAATTTTGCTTATGTGGAGAGTAGTAAAATTTCTATGCTCGTAGATCATGAAAAGAATGCTTTATGTGATGGTTATATTGTTGAACTCATTTATGACGCTACTGAAAATTATTATGAGGTAGGAATACATGTTTGTAGGAGTTGCAATAATATCAAGTTTCCTCTCTATATGCTTAAAGTTTTAAAGTTATACTTATTTTTCCTTCCTATGCTAGTTGATTCTTGTTCCTATAAATTATGTGCTCAAAAAATCCCTAGGCATAGGAAGTGGGTTAGTTTTAAATGTGCTAGTCATATTCTTCATGATGCTCTCTTTATGTTTCAATTCTTATCTTTTATGTGAGCATCATTGAAATCATCATGCCTAGCTAAAAGGCATTAAAGAAAAGCGCTTGTTGGGAGACAACCCAATATTTACCCTTACTATTTTTGTGTGTTCTCATGATTAAGCTACTATAGTAATCATGTATTATAGCTTTTGTTTCAATAAAGTGCCAAGTAAGACCTTTGGGAAGACTTGGGTGAAAGTTAATGTGATCTTGCTGTAAAAAACAGAAACTTTGCGCTCACGAGATTAGCTGCCATTTTTTACAAAAGAGTGCGATTGAGTTTATTATTTTTCAGAAGATTAATAGACAAATTCCTCACGTCCACCAATTTATTTCAGAATTTTTGGAGTTGCATAAGTATGGTTGGTGTTCAGATCATTACAGACTGTTCTGTTTCTGACAGATTCTGTTTTCATTGCATAGTTTGCTTGTTTTCTAGTTTCTATGGCTTATATTTCTCAATATAAATTGTAGAAATGATATGGTACAGTAGGCATTGTGTGAGAACAATTATGAGCCTTGTCTTTGACAGTACCAAAGTGAATGGTTTACTCTTTATCATATTAACCTATCTCACGAAGTTCCGTTAAGTTTTGTGTGATTGAAGTTTTCAAGCTTTGGGTGAGATATTGATATGAGGAGAATAAGGAGTGGAAAGACCCTAAGCTTGGGGATGACCAAGGCACCCTAAGGGAATATTCAAGGAAGACTCAAGCGCCTAAGCTTGGGGATGCCCCGGAAGGCATCCCCTCTTTCGTCTTCAAAACTATCGGTATACCTTACTCGGAGCTATATTTTTATTTGTCACATGATATGTGTTTTGCTTGGAGCGTATTTTCAATTTTACTTGCTGTTTGAATAAAATCATTGGATCTGAAATCTTGAATGAAAAAGAATCCTCCCATGGCTATTTAATTATTTGACTACTCAGTATTCTTCACTTATATCTTTTTGGAGTAGTTTGCCATTTACTCACGTGCTTCACATATATCCTATAAGTAAATGATTGAATGAATTGAATATCATAAATCTGAATTTATATATGTTTCATATGCTTACAACATGGGGAGTAATGACTTCACACATAATAAGTATAGGTAGTAAACTTATTGGAAGTTAGCAAACGCAGAATTGGTCACTTGAACAATTCATGAAAGAATATTGAAGGAAGAGAGATTTCACATATAAATATATTATCTTGGACATCTTTTGCAATTGTGAGCAGTCATTAAAAATATTACATGCTAAAAGGTTGATGTTGGACAAGGAAGACAACTTAATGGGTTATGTTTTCCTATATCTGAAACATTATATTGTCTTGGATCATCCAATATGTTGAGCTTGCCTTTCCCTATCATGCTAGCCAAATTCTTTGCACCAAGTAGAGATACTACTTGTGCTTCCAAATATCCTTAAACCCAATTTTGCCATGGGAGTCCACCATATCTACCTATGGATTGAGTAAGATCCTTCAAGTAAGTTGTCATTGTTGCAAGCAATAAAAATTGCTCTCTAAATATGTATGATCTATGAGTGTGGAGAAAGCTTTATACGATCTTGTGATGTGGAAGAAATAAAAGCGACGGACTGCATAATAAAGGTCCATATCACAAGTGGCAATATAAAGTGACATTCTTTTGCATTAAGATTTTGTGCATCCAACCATAAAAGCGCATGACAACCTCTGCTTCCCTCTGCGAAGGGCCTATCTTTTACTTTTATCTTCTACCCTTATACAAGAGTCATGGTGATCATCACCTTTCCCTTTTTACACTTTTTCCTTTGGCTAGCACTTTGTGCTGGAGCGATCCATATATATATATATATATATATATATATATATATATATATCACTTGGATGTAGGTTTTCATAAATTATTATTGTTGACATTACCCTTGAGGTAAAAGGTTGGGAGGCGAAACTATAAGCCCCTATCTTTCTCCATGTCCGATTAAAACTTTGAACCCATAAATATCACATGAGTGTTAGCAATTGTGGAAGATTAAATGATAGTTGACTATGTGGAGTCTGCTGAACCAAAGCTCTTACATAGACCCTTCCCGAAAATAAGATGAATTGCAATTGTTTGATGACTAAGAGCATGGTTTGTTAGTTTTCAAGAAAGTTTATGATCTATACTTTAACATGTGAATAGCTTGCTACTTGATCATGAGAAGTTTTATGAGTTGAGCTACTGTTATGATATATATAATGATGCTAGAAAAAGTGATTGGAACTATCATTGATCAAACTCATGCACTTGCTAGCATTCACACTTCATAAATTATTTCTTTTATCATTTACCTACTCGAGGACGAGCAGGAATTAAGCTTGGGGATGTTGATACATCTCCAACATATCTATAATTTATAAAGTATTCATGCTATTACATTATCCATCTTAGATGTTTAATGGGCCTTTATATGCTGCTTTATATGATTTTTGGGACTAACCTATTAACCTAGAGCCCAGTGCTAGTTTCGATTTTTTCCTTGTTTTTGATATCGCAGAAAAGGAAAATCAAATGGAGTCCAATTGACCTGAAAATTCACGGAGATTGTTTTTGGACCAGAAGAAGCCCACAGAGTACCGGAGATGGGCCAGGGGAGTCCCGAGGCCACCATGAGGGTGGGGGCGCGCCCCACCCCCCTGGGCGCGCCCCCTATCTCGTGGCCGCCTCGGGGACCCCCTCACTTGTTCCGGACTCCAACACCTCTTATTTATACCCAAACTTCTAGAAAGAAACCTAGATCGGAAGTTCCGTCGCCGCAAGCCTCTGTAGCCATGAGAAACCAATCTAGGTCCTCTCTGGCACCCTGCCGGAGGGGGCCATCATCACCGGAGGCTATGGAGGAGGATCCCGGAGGGTCCATCATCACCATGAAGGCCAAGGACCAGAGGGAGAACCTCTCCCCATCCATGGGGGGAGGCCATGGAGGAGGAAGCACAAGGGGGAGAACCTCTCCTCCTCTCTCTCTCGGTGGCACCGGAGTGCCATCGGGAGGGGAATCATCGCCGCGGTGATCGTCTTCATCAACATCAACATCCTCATCTCTTTTACGCGGTCCACTCTCCCGCACCCCGCTGTAATCCCTACTTGAACATGGTGCTTTATGCCACACATTATGATCCAATGATGTGTTGCCATCCTATGATGTTTTGAGTAGATATCCTTTGTCTTTGGGATGATTGATGATCTAGATTCGTATGAGTTGTATGTTTTATTTTGGTGTTGTCCTATTGTGCCCTCCATGTCGCGCAAGCGTGAGGGATTCCCGCTGTAGGGTGTTGCAATACGTTCATGATTCGCTTATAGTGGGTTGCTTGAGTGACGGAAGCATAAACCCAGGTAAGGGGGTTGTTGCGTATGGGATAAAGGGGACTTGATGCTTTAATGATATGGTTGGGTTTTACCTTAATGATCTTTAGTAGTTGTGGATGCTTGCTAGAGTTCCAGTCATAAGTGCATATGATCCAAGAAGAGAAAGTATGTTAGCTTATCCCTCTCCGTCATATAAAATTGCAATGACGACTATCGATCTTGTTAACAATTGCCTAAGACAATTCCGCACATCGATCCACTATTATTCCACACTCGCTATTTATAATATTTAGTAATATATTCTAACTTTATGATAACAGCACCTACTTTTATATTATATCTCTCTGATACCATGTAAAGTTATCCTCTTCATACCCACCACGTAGTTTTATTTCTCGTTTCTAGTTGGAATCAAACGTTCGGTGTACGTAGAGTCGTATCAGTGGCAGATAGGACTTGAGAAAATATTGATCTTACCTTTAGATCCTTGTGGGTTCGACACTCCATACTTATCACTTCCACCATTGGGAATTGCTACGATGATTCCCTGCACTTGGGGATTATCACATAACTCATAATACAAATCTTCATCGAACGTTAAGCGTGCGGACCCTACGAGTTCGAGTACTATGTAGACATGACCGAGACACATCTCCAGTAAATAACCAATAGTGGAACATGGATGCTCATATTGTCTCCTACATATTCTACAAAGATCTTTATCGGTCAAACCACATAACAACATACGTTGTTCCCTTTGTCATTGGTATGTTACTTGCCCGAGATTCGATCATCGGTATCATCATACCTAGTTCAATCTCGTTATCGGCAAGTCTCTTTACTCATTCCATAATGCAACATCCCGCAACTAACTCATTAGTCACATTACTTGCATGGCTTATAGTGATGTGCATTACCGAGAGGGCCCAGAGATACCTCTCCGACAATCGGAGTGACAAATCCTAATCTCAATCTATGCCAACTCAACAAACACCATTGGAGACACCTGTAGATCATCTTTATAATCACCCAGTTACATTGTGACATTTGATAGCACACTAAGTGTTCCTCCGGTATTCAGGAGTTACATAATCTCATAGTCATAGGAACATGTATAAGTTATGGAGAAAGCAATAGCAATAAAACTAAATGATCATTTATGCTAAGCTAACAGATGGGTCTTGTCCATCACATAATTCTCTAATGATGTGATCCCGTTCATCAAATGACAACACATGTCTATGGTCAGGAAACTTAACCATCTTTGATTAACGAGCTAGTTGCTACGTCTTGAGCTTGCGTTGGTTTTCCCCGAAGAGGAAGGGATGATGCAGCAGAGTAGCGTAAGTATTTCCCTTAGTTTTTGAGAACCAAGGTATCAATCCAGTAGGAGCCCATGCTCAAGTCCCTCGTACCTGCACAAAGCGATAGCTACTCGCAACCAACGCGATTAGGGGTTGTCAAGCCCTTCATGGTCACTTACGAGAGTGAGATCTGATAGATATAATATTTTTGGTATTTTTGGTATAAAGATGCAAAGTAAAAGGTAAAGGCAAAGTAAAAAAGCAAAGCAAGATTAAAGTAATGGAGATTGATATGATGAGAATAGACCCGGGGGCCATAGGTTTCACTAGTGGCTTCTCTTAAGAGCATAAGTATTCTACGGTGGGTGAACAAATTACTGTTGAGCAATTGACAGAATTGAGCATAGTTATGAGAATATCTAGGCATGATCATGTATATAGGCATCACGTCCGTGACAAGTAGATCGAAACGATTCTGCATCTACTACTATTACTCCACTCATCGATCGCTATCCAGCATGCATCTAGAGTATTAAGTTAAAAACAGAGTAACGCCTTAAGCAAGATGACATGATGTAGAGAGATAAATTCATGCAATATGAAATAAACCCCATCTTGTTATCCTTGATGGCAACGATACAATATGTGCCTTGCTGCCCCTACTGTCACTGGGTAAGGACACCGCAAGATCGAACCCAAAGCTAAGCACTTCTCCCATGGCAAGAACTACCAATCTAGTTGGCCAAACCAAACGGATAATTCAAAGAGACTTGCAAAGATAACCAATCATACATAAAAGAATTCAGAGAAGATTCAAATATTATTCATAAATAGAATTGATCATAAACCCACAATTCATCGGTCTCAACAAACACACCGCAAAAAGAAGATTACATCGAATAGATCTCCACAAGAGAGGGGGAGAACTTTGTATTGAGATTCAAAGAGAGAGAAGAAGCCATCTAGCTACTAACTATGGACCCGAAGGTTTGAGGTAAACTACTCACACTTCATCGGAGAGGCTATGATGATGTAGAAGCCCTCCGTGATAACGGCCCTCTTCCGGCGGAGCTCCGGAACAGGCCCCAAGATGGGATCTCGTGGATACAGAAAGTTGCGGCGGTGGAATTAGGTTTTTGGCTCCTGTTCTGATCGTTTGGGGGTACGTGTGTATATATAGGAGGAAGAAGTACGCCGGAGGAGCAACAAGGGGCCCACGAGGCAGGGGGCATGCCCTAGGGGGGGCGCCCCCCACCCTCGTGACTGCCTCTTTTGTTCCTTGGAGCAGGGTCCAAGTCTCCTGGATCACGTTCGGTGAGAAAATCACGTTCCCGAAGATTTTATTCTATTTGGACTCCGTTTGATATTCCATTTATCCGAAACACTGAAATAGGCAAAAAATAGAAATTCTGGGCTGGGCCTCCGGTTAATAGGTTAGTCCCAAAAATAATATAAAGGTGGAAAATAAAGCCCAATATCATCCAAAACAGTAGATAATATAGCATGGAGCAATCAAAAATTATAGATACGTTGGAGACGTATCAGGCATCCCCAAGCTTAATTCCTGCTCGTCCTCGAGTAGGTAAATGATAAAAGGAGAATTTTTGATGCGGAGTGCTACTTTGCATAATTTCAATGTAAATCTTCTTAATTGTGGTATGAATATTCAGATTAGAAAGATTCAAGACAAAAGTTTATATTGACATAAAAAATAATAATACTTCAAGCATACTAATAAAGCAATTATGTCTTCTCAAAATAGCATGGCCAAAGAAAGTTATCCCTACAAAATCATATAGTCTGCCTATGCTCCATGTTCACCACACAAAGTATTTAAATCATGTACAACCCCGATGACAAGCCAAGCAATTGTTTCATACTCTAACTTTTTCAAAACTTTTTCAATCTTCACGCAATACATGAGCGTGAGCCATGGATATAGCACTATAGGTGGAATAGAATGGTGGTTGTGGAGAAGACAAAAAGGAGAAGATGGTCTCACATCAACTAGGCGTATCAACGGGCTATGGAGATGCCCATCAATAGATATCAATGTGAGTGAGTAGGGATTGCCATGCAACGAATGCACTAGAGCTATAAGTATATGAAAGCTCAAAAAGAAACTAAGTGGGTGTGCATCCAACTTGCTTTCTCATGAAGACCTACGGCAATTTCTGAGGAAGCCCATCATTGGAATATACAAGCCAAGTTCTATAATGAAAAATTCCCACTAGTATATGAAGGTGATAACATGAGAGACCTCTACTATGAAGATCATGGTGCTACTTTGAAGCACAAGTGTGGTAAAAGGATAGTAACATTGTCCCTTCTCTCTTTTTCTCTCACTTTTTTATTTGGGCCTTTTCTCTTTTTTATGGCCTCTTTTTTTCGCCCGGAGTCTCATCCCGACTTATGGGGGAATCATAGTCTCCATCATTCTTTCCTCACTGGGACAATGCTCTAATAATGATGATCATCACACTTTTATTTTTTCTTATAACTCAACAATTACAACTCGATACTTAGAACAAAATATGACTCTATGTGAATGCATCCGGCGGTGCACCGGGATATGCAATATGACAATGATAAATGTGTCATGAACGGAACGGTGGAAAGTTGCATGGCAGTATATCTCGGAGTGGCTATGGAAATGCCATAATAGGTAGGTATGGTGGCTGTTTTGAGGAAGGTATATGGTAGGTGTATGATACCAGCGAAAGGTGCGCGGTATTAGAGAGGCTAGCAAAGGTGGAAGGGTGAGAGTGCGTATAATCCATGGACTCAACATTAGTCATAAAGAACTCATATACTTATTGCAAAAATCTAGAAGTTATCAAAGCAAAGTATTACGCGCATGCTCCTAGGGGGATAGATTGGTAGGAAAAGACCATCGCTCGTCCCCGATCGCCACTCATAAGGAAGACAATCAATAAATAAATCATGCTCCGACTTCATCACATAACGGTTCACCATACGTGCATGCTACGGGAATCACAAACCTTAACACAAGTATTCTTTAAATTCACAACTACTCAACTAGCATGACTTTAATATTATCACCTCCATATCTCAAAACAATTATCATGCTTCAATCTTTTCTTAGTATTCAACACACTCAAAAGAAAGTTTCACAAATCTTGAATACCAAGCATATTATTATTAAGCAAATTACCATGCTATTAAGAGACTCTCAAAATAATTTAAGTGAAGCATGAGAGATCAATAGTTTCTTTAAAATGAATCCACCACCGTGTTCTAAAAGATCTAAGTGAAGCACATAGAGCAAAATTATAACGCTCAAAAGATATAAGTGAAGCACATAGAGCAAAACTACTTAGCTCAAAAGATATAAGTGAAGCACATAGAGTATTCTATCAAATTTTAATTCATGTATGGCTGTCTCAAAAGGTGTGTACAGAAAGGATTATTGTGGCATACTAAATCACAAAGACACAAATAATACAAGACGCTCCAAGCAAAACACATATCATGTTGGTGAATAAAAATATAGCTCCAAGTAAATTACCGATGGAAGTGGACGAAAGAGGGGATGCCTTCCGGGGCATCCCCAAGCTTTGACTTTTTGGTGTCCTTGGATTATCTTGGGGGTACCATGGGCATCCCCAAGCTTAGGCTCTTGCCACTCCTTGTTCCATAATCCATCAAAAGAATTCACCCAAAACTTGAAAACTTCACAACACAAAACTTAAAGTAGAAAACTCGTGAGCTCCGTTAGCGAAAGAAAACAAAAGACCACTTCAAGGTACTGTAATGAACTCATTATTTACTTATATTGGTGTTAAACCTACTGTATTCCAACTTCTCTATGGATTATAAACTATTTTACTAGCCATAGATTCATCAAAATAAGCAAACAACACACGAAAAACAGAATCTGTCAAAAACAGAACAGTCTGTAGTAGTCTGTAGCTAGCGCAAGATCTGTAACCCCAAAAATTCTAAAATAAATTGATGGACGTGATGAATTTATCTATTAATCATCATAAAAAATAATTAACTAAATATCACTCTTCAAATAAAAATTACAGCAGTTCTAGTGAGCGCTAAAGTTTCTGTTTTTTACAGCAAGTTCAACAAGACTTTCCCCAAGTCTTCCCAACGGTTCTACTTGGCACAAACACTAATTAAACACAAAAAAACACAACCAAAACAGAGGCTAAATAATTTATTTATTACTAATCAGGAGCAAAAAGAAAGGAATAAAAATAAAATTGGGTTGCCTCCCAACAAGCGCTATCGTTTAACGCCCCTAGCTAGGCATAAAAGCGAGGATAGATCTAGGTTGTGTCGTAGTAATAAGATAGATTGGTGAAACTCATTTCATATTCTCTATGTTCGGTAGCAAGTTTTCTTTGAGGCAATCAAAAGTAATCAAAAGGGCTGAATTTAATAGGACAGAAGTCCCCAAGATCAATTTTAGGAGGTATAGGTTCCTCTTTCGGCCCTTCTTATTGTACAACCAATTCATCATTATAAGCATTCTTTTGACAGAACCTTGTGAGCCTAAATTCAAGAGAGCATCCTAACTCATTATTTCGAATAGCCAAATCATAATTAAGTTCAGAGATTCTATCAATTAAAATATTGATTGGCACCTTTTTTCTAAGGTTTTCATTAAAAGCAACATAGTCAAGAGATTGAAAGCGCATAATTTCTTCTTGATCGAAGAGGATAGATTCTATGGGAGGACGACCAGCGTCCACCCTATAGTGCACAAAGATTTCTTTGGATTCTTCTATTATAAATCTGAATTCATGAGCCAAAAAGATAGTAGCGGCACGCTTAATAGAGGAATGCTCGATATTAGAAAATTCTAGGAAAACTCTTTGTATAGATGGGTGCATATGCATAAATTGCCTTTCAAGTTCAACGATAAGCATGGCAATAGCATCAAAAAGACTACTAGTTCCATGGAGAATAGAACCGCCCATAGAGGGCAAAGCACCGGCACAAGTAAAGAAATCTTGAATAACTCCTTTTCCAATAATATTACCACTACTGATTCGAAATCTTTTTGTATGGTAAGTGGGGGGTTCTTCAGCAGGAGCATAAGAATTTTCCATGATATTGTTATTGCCCATATCGGCGATAACTTCCCCAATTTCAGACATAACGACAAGCAAGCAAACTAGCACATGAGCAAACAAAAAGGCAAGCGGAAAGGAGAGGGATGATAGAGAGAGAGAGGGCGAATAAAACGGCAAGGGTGAAGTGAGGGAGAGGAAAACGAGAGGCAAATGGCAAATAATGTAATGCGAGAGATAAGGATTGTGATGGGTACTTGGTATGTTGACTTTTTGCGTAGACTCCCTGGCAACGGCGCCAGGAATCCTTCTTGCTACGTCTTGAGCTTGCGTTGGTTTTCCCCGGAGAGGAAGGGATGATGCAGCAGAGTAGCGTAAGTGTTTCCCTAAGTTTTTGAGAACCAAGGTATCAATCTAGTAGGAGCCCACGCTCAAGTCCCTCATACCTGCACAAAGCGATAGCTACTCGCAACCAACACGATTAGGGGTTGTCAAGCCCTTCACGGTCACTTACGAGAGTGAGATCTGATAGATATAATATTTTTGGTATTTTTGGTATAAAGATGCAAAGTAAAAAATTAAAGGCAAAGTAAAAAAGCAAAGCAAGATTAAAGTAATGGAGATTGATATGATGAGAATAGACCCAGGGGCCATAGGTTTCACTAGTGGCTTCTCTCAAGAGCATAAGTATTCTATGGCGGGTGAACAAATTACTGTTGAGCAATTGACAGAATTGAGCATAGTTATGAGAATATCTAGGCATGATCATGTATATAGGCATCACATCCGGGACAAGTAGATCGAAACGATTCTGCATCTACTACTATTACTCCACTCATCGACCGCTATCCAGCATGCATCTAGAGTATTAAGTTAAAAACATAGTAACGCCTTAAACAAGATGACATGATGTAGAGAGATAAATTCATGCAATATGAAATAAACCCCATCTTGTTATCCTCGATGGCAACGATACAATGCGTGCCTTGCTGCCCCTTCTGTCACTGGGTAAGGACACCGCAAGATCGAACCCAAAGCTAAGCACTTCTCCCATGGCAAGAACTACCAATCTAGTTGGCCAAACCAAACGGATAATTCGAAGAAACTTGCAAAGATAACCGATCATACATAAAAGAATTCAGAGAAGATTCAAATATTATTCATAGATAGACTTGATCATAAACCCACAATTCATCGGTCTCAACAAACACACCACAAAAAGAAGATTACATCGAATAGATCTCCACAAGAGAGGGGGAGAACTTTGTATTGAGATTCAAAGAGAGAGAAGAAGCCATCTAGCTACTAACTATGGACCCGAAGGTCTAAGGTAAACTACTCACACTTCATCAGAGAGGCTATGATGATGTAGAAGCCCTCCGTGATGACGACCCTCTTCTGGCGGAGCTCCGGAACAGGCCCCAAGATGGGATCTCGTGGATACAGAAAGTTGCGGCGGTGGAATTAGGTTTTTGGCTCCTATTCTGATCGTTTGGGGGTACGTGTGTATATATAGGAGGAAGAAGTACGCCGGAGGAGCAACGAGGGGCCCATGAGGCAGGGGCGCGCCCTAGGGGGGCGCGCCCCCACCCTCGTCACCGCCTCTTTTGTTCCTTGGAGCAGGGTCCAAGTCTCCTGGATCACGTTCGGTGAGAAAATCACGTTCCCGGAGATTTTATTCCATTTGATATTCCGTTTATCCGAAACACTAAAATAGGCAAAAACAACAATTTTGGGCTGGGCCTCCGGTTAATAGGTTAGTCCCAAAAATAATATAAAAGTGGAAAATAAAGCCCAATATAGTCCAAAACAATAGATAATATAGCATGGAGCAATCAAAAATTATAGATACGTTGGAGACGTATCACTAGTCAAGTAGAGGCATACTAGGGACACTCTGTTTTGTCTATGTATTCACGCATGTACTAAGTTTCCATTAATACAATTCTAGCATGAATAATAAAAATTTATCATGATATAAATAAATATAAATAACAACTTTATTATTGCCTCTAGGGCATATTTCCTTCAGTCTCCCACTTGCACTAGAGTCAATAATCTAGTTCACATCGCCATGTGATTTAACACCAATTGTTCACATCTTTATGTGAGTAGTTCACATCTCTATGTGACTAATACCCAAAGGGTTTAATAGAGTCAATAATCTAGTTCACATTGCTATGTGATTAACACCCAAAGAGTGATCATGTTTGGTTGTGAGAGAAGTTTAGTCAACGGATCTGCCACATTTAGAGCTGTATGTATTTTGCAAATTTTCTATGTCTACAATGCTCTACACGGAGCTAATCTAGCTAATCGCTCACACTTTCAATATGTATCTAGATCGAGACTTAGAGTCATCCAGATCGGTGTCAAAGCTTGCATCGATGTAACTCCTTACGACGAACTCTTTGTCACCTTCATAACCGAGAAATATTTCCTTATTCCACTAAGGATAATTTTGACCGCCGTTCAGTGATCCACTCCTGGATCACTATTGTACCCTCTTGCCAAACTCATGGTGAGGTACACAATAGGTCTGGTACACATCATACCATACTTTATAGAACCTATGACTGTGGCATAGGGAATGACTTTTCATTCTCTTTATATTTTTTGCCCTGGTCGGATTTTGAGTCTTTACTCAACTTCACACCTTGCAACACAGGCAAGAACTCCTTCTTTGACTATTCCATTTTGAACTACTTCAAAAACTTGTCAAGGTATGTACTCATTGAAAAATTTATCAAGCGTCTTGTTCTATCTCTATAGATCTTGATGCTCGATATGTAAGCAGCTTCAGCAAGGTCTTTCTTTGAAAAACTCCTTTCAAACACTCCTTTATCCTTTCCAGAAAATTCTACATTATTTCCGATCAACAATATGTCATTCACATATACTTATCAGAAATGATGTAGTGCTCCCACTCACTTTTTTGTAAATACAGGCTTCACCGCAAGTCTGTATAAAACTATATGCTTTGATCAACTCACCAAAGCGTATATTCCAACTCCGAGATGTTTGCACCAGTCCATAGATTGATCGCTGGAGCTTGCACACTTTGCTAGCACCTTTAGGATTGAAAAAACTTTCTTGTTGTATCATATACAACTCTTCTTTAAGAAATCCATTAAGGAATGTAGTTTTTACATCCATTTGCTAGATTTCATAAAATGTGGCAATTGCTAACATGATTCGGACAGACTTAAGCATCGCTAAGAGTGAGAAAATCTCATCGTAGTCAACACCTTGAACTTGTCGAAAACATTTTGCGACAATTCGAGCTTTGCAGATAGTAACACTACTATCAGCGTCTGTCTTCCTCTTGAAGATCCATTTATTCTCAATGGCTTGCCGATCAATGGGCAAGTCCACCAAAGTCCACACTTTGTTCTCATACATGGATTCTATCTCAGATTTCATGGCCTCAAGCCATTTTGCGGAATCTGGACTCATCATCGCTTCCTCATAGTTCGTAGGTTCGTCATGGTCAAGTAACATGACCTCTAGAACAGTATTACTGTACCACTCTGGTGCGAATCTTACTCTGGTTGACCTACGAGGTTCGGTAGTAACTTGATCAGAAGTTTTCATGATCATCATCATTAGTTTCCTCATTAATTGATGTAGGAATCACTGGAACTGATTTCTGTGATGAACTACTTTCCAATAGGGGAGCAGGTACAATTACCTCATCAATTTATACTTTCCTCCCACTCACTTCTTTCGAGAGAAACTCCTTCTCTAGAAAGGATCCACTCTTAGCAACAAAGATCTTGCCTTCGGATCTGTGATAGAAGGTGTACCCAACAGTTTCTTTTGGGTATCCTATGAAGATGCACTTCTCTGATTTGGGTTTGAGCTTATCAGGTTGAAACTTTTTCACATAAGCATCACAACCCTAAACTTTAAGAAATGACAGCTTAGGTTTCTTGCTAAACCACAGTTCATACGGTATTGTCTCAACGGATTTTAGATGGTGCCCTATTTAACGTGAATGCAATTGTCTCTAATGCACAACCCCAAAACGATAGTGGTAATTAGGTACGAGACATCATAGATTGCACCATATCTAATAAAGTGCGGTTATGACGTTCGGAGACACCATAACATTGTGGTGTTCCAGGTCGCGTGAGTTGCGAAACTATTCCACATTGTTTCAAATGAAGACCAAACACATAACTCAAATATTTGTTTCCGCGATCAGATCGTAGAAACTTTATTCTCTTGTTATGATGATTTTCCACTTCACTCTGAAATTCTTTGAACTTTTCAAATGTTTCAGACTTATGTTTCATCAAGTAGATATACCCATATCTGCTCAAATCATCCGTGAAGGTTAGAAAATAACGATACCCGCCGCGAGTCTCAACACTCATTGGACCGCACACATCAGTATGTATTATTTCCAACAAGTCTGTTGCTCACTCCATTGTTCCAAAGAACAGAGTCTTAGTCATCTTGCCAATGAGGCATGGTTTGTAAGCATCAAGTGATTCATAATCAAGTGATTCCAAAAACCCATCAGCATGGAGTTTCTTCATGCGCTTTACACCAATATGACCTAAATGGCAGTGCCACAAATAAGTTGCACTATCATTATTAAAGTTATATCTTTTGGCTTCAATACTGTGAATATGCGTATCACTATGATCGAGATTCAATAAACCATTCACCTTGGGTGTATGACCACAGAAGGTTTTATTCATGTAAACAGAATAACAATTATTCTTTGACTTAAATGAATAACCATATTGCAATAAACATGATCCAATCATATTATGCTCAACGCAAACACCAAATAACATTTATTTTAGGTTCAACACTAATCCCAAAGGTAAAGGGAGTGTGCGATGGTGATCTTATCATCCTTGGAATCATTTCTGACACACATCGTCACCTCGCCCTTAACTAGTCTCTGTTTATTTTGCAACTCTTGTTTTTGAGTTACTACTCTTAGCAACTGGACCAGTATCAAATACCGAGGGGTTGCTATAAACACTAGTAAAATACACATCAATAACATGTATATCAAATATACCTTTGTTCACTTTGCCATCCTTCTTATCCACCAAGTATTTGGGGTAGTTCCGCTTCCAGTGACCATGCCCTTTGTCGTAGAAGCGCTCAGTTTCAGGCTTAGGTCTAGCTTTGGGCTTCTTCATGGGAGTGGCAACTTGCTTGCCATTCTTCTTGAAGTTCCCTTTCTTTCCCTTGCCCTTTTACTTGAAACTAGTGGTCTTGTCAACCATCAGCAGTTGATGCTTTTCTTGATTTCTACCTTTGCCGATTTCAGCATTGCGAAGAGCTCGAGAATCGTTTTACGTCATCCCTTGCATATTATAGTTCATCACTAAGTTCCAGTAACTTGGTGATAGTGACTAGAGAACTCTGTCAATCACTATCTTATCTGGAAGATTAACTCCCACTTGATTCAAGCAATTGTAGTACCCAGACAATCTGAGCACATGCTCACTGGTTGAGCTATTCTCCTCCATCTTGTAGGCAAAGTACTTGTCAGAGGTCTCATACCTCTCAACTCGGACATGAGTCTGAAATACCAATTTCAGCTCTTGGAACATCTTATATGCTCCGTGGCGTTCAAAACGTTTTTGAAGTCCCGGTTCTAAGCCGTAAAGCATGGCGCACTAAACTATCAAGTAGTCATCATACCGAGCTTGCAAAACGTTCATAACATCTGCATCTGCTCCTGCAATAGGTCCGTCACCTAGCGGTGCATCAAGGATATAATTCTTCTGTGCAGCAATGAGGGTAATCCTCAGATCACAGAGCTAGTCAGCATCACTGCTACTAACATCTTTCAACATAGTTTTCTCTAGGAACATATCATAAATAAAACGGGGAAGCTATACGCGAGCAATTGATCTACAACATAGATATGCAAATACTATCAGGATTAAGTTCATGATAAGTTTAAGTTCAATTAATCATATTTCTTACGAACTCCCACTTAGATAGACATACCTCTAATCATATAAGTGATCACGTGATCCATATCAACTAAACCATGTCCGATCATCACGTGAGATGGAGTAGCTTTCAATGGTGAACATCACTATGTTGATCATATCTACTATATGATTCACGCTCGACCTTTTGGTCTCAATGTTCCGAGGCCATATCTGCATATGCTAGGCTCGTCAAGTTTAACCCGAAGATTCTACGTGTGCAAAATTGGCTTGCACCCGTTGTATGTGAACGTAGAGCTTATCACACCCGATCATCACATGGTGTCTCGGCATGACGAATTGTCGCAACGGTGCATACTCAGGGAGAACACTTATACCTTGAAATTTAGTGAGGTATCATCTCATAATGCTACAGTCGTACTAAGCAAAATAGGATGCATAAAAGATAAACATCACATGCAATCAAAATATGTGACATGATATGGCCATCATCATCTTGTGCCTTTGATCTCCATCTCCAAAGTACCGTCATGATCTCCATCGTCACCGGCATGACACCATGATCTCCATCATCTTGATCTTTATCCACATGTCGTCACATGGTTGCTTTTGCAACTATTGCTATCGCATAGCAATAAAGTAAAGCAATTATATGGCACTTGCATCTTATGCAATAAAGAGACAACCATAAGGCTCCTGCCAGTTGCCGATAACTTTTACAAAACATGATCATCTTATACCACAATTTATATCTCATCACGCCTTGACCATATCACATCACAACATGCAATGCAAAAACAAGTTAGACGTCCTCTACTTTGTTGTTGCAATTTTTACGTGGCTGCTACGGGCTTAGCAAGAACTGTTCTTACCTATGGCATAAAAACCACAACGTGGTATAGTGATTGCTTTTTGATCTTCAGAAAGAACCCTATTCATTGAATCTGATTCGACTAAAGTTGGAGAAACAGACACCCGCCAGCCACCTGTGTACAAAGCACGTTGGTAGAACCAGTCTCATGAACGCGGTCATGTAATGTCGGTCTGGGCCACTTCATCCAACAACACCGCTGAATCAAGAAACAACTAGTGACAGCAAGCAATATGTATATACCCACACCCACAACTCCTTTGTGTTCTACTCGTGCATATAACATCTACGCATAGACCTGGCTCGGATGTGTAACACCCACGATGCGGCTATATCTCCCACGTGATGGAGCACGACTTGGAGGCATAACCGCATAGTAGGCATGTCTCAAGAGGGGTAATCTTTACACATCCCATGTACTGAACAAGAAAGGGATAAATAGTTGGCTTACAATCGCCACTTCACACAATACATGAATATAGCATTACAATCATCCAGATACAATCAAGGTCTGACTACGGAACCAAAATAAAAGAAGACTACCCGTAATGCAAAAGATCCCCGATCGCCCCAACTGGGCTCCACTACTGATCAACTGGAAACGAAACAACACAATGAACGAGATCTTCATCGAGCTCCTCCTTGAGCTCGGTTGCGGCACATGCACGGTATCATCGGCACCTGCAAACTGGTTTTGGAAGTAATATGTGAGTCACGGGGGCTCAGCAATCTCACACCCTCGCGATCAAGACTATTTAAGCTTATGGGAAGGGAAAAGGTAGTGAGGTGGAGCTGCAGCAAGCACTAGCATATATGGTGGCTAACTTACGCAAATGAGAGCGAGACGAGAAGCAAAGCACGGTCGTAAACTAGAAGTGATCCTGAAACTACTTACATTCAAGCATAACTCCAACGTCATGTCCACTTCCCGGACTCCGCCAGAAAGAGACCATTACGGCTACACACGCGGTTGATGCATTTTACTTAAATCAAGTGTCAAGTTCTCTACAACTGGACATTAACAAATTCCCATCTGCCCATAACCGCGGGCACGACTTTCGAAAGTTCAAAACCCTGCAGGGGTGTCCCAACTTAGCCCTTCACAAGCTCTCACGGTCAAGGAAGGATATTCCTTCTCCCAGGACGACCCGATCAGACTCGGAATCCCGGTTACAAGACATCTCGACAATGGTAAAACAAGTCTAGCAAAGCCACCTGAATGTGCTGACAAATCCCGATAGGAGCTGCACATATCTCGTTCTTAGGGCACACCAGATTGTCCAAGGTTCCGGTAGGCCAGCCCAGAGTTGCCCCTGGTGGCCACCGGCAGCTGACAGGTTGGACCAACACTCAGAGGAGCACTGGCCCAGGGGGGTAAAATAAAGATGACCCTCGGGCTCCGGAAACCCAAGGGAAAAGAAAAAGGCTAGGTGGCAAATGGTAAAACCAAGGTTGGGCCTTGCTGGAGGAGTTTTATTCAAGGCGAACTGTCAAGGGGTTCCCATTATAACCCAACCGCGTAAGGAACGCAAAATCAAGGAACATAACACCGGTATGACGGAAACTAGGGCAGGAAGAGTGGAACAAAACACCAGGCATAAGGCCGAGCCTTCCACCCTTTACCAAGTATATAGATGCATTAATTAAATAAGAGATATTGTGATATCCCAACAATAACCATGTTCCAACATGGAACAAACTCCAATCTTCACCTACAACTAGCAACGCTATAAGAGGGGCTGAGCAAAGTGGTAACATAGCCAAACAATGGTTTGCTAGGACAAGGTGGGTTAGAGGCTTGGCTTAGCAATATGGGAGGCATGATATAGCAAGTGGTAGGTATCATAGCATAGGCATAGCAATAGAGCGAGCAACTAGCAAGCAAAGATAGAAGTGATTTCGGGGGTATGGTCATCTTGCCTGTAAAGTTCTCCGAGTAGACGAAAGCTTGATCCTCGTAAACATACTCAACGGGCCCTCGATCACGTACTCGTCTCTCGGCTCTACCCAAAGCAAGAACACAAAAAAAGGGAACAATAATCAACCACGGTGCGATGCGCAAGCAACATGATGCAAAACATGGCATGACATGCGGGATGTGATATGCAATGCATATGCGTGCTCCGGAAGGAAAAGATTGAACAAGGCCTCAACTTGGAAAACCAAGAATGCAGTTGGAAAGATGAGTTGATTTCGGTCGAAATCGATATAAAGATCACCGGAATCGGATGCACGGTTTGCAAATGGCAAGCAAAACATTAGTGGCACAAATCTCCGGTTAACAGCATGATGCCATCTAGAATGCAACAAGAAACTAAGCTACTGCACTCCAACATAGCAACAAAGCACATGGCAGTGATCCACTCAAGATGCTTGACAAAAGATGAACACTAAGCTACGGCTAAATCACACAATAGCAGGTTCAAACAAGCATGGCAAAAGTGCAAAAGATATCAGGATCTCAGACTTAGTGAAAATAACATGCCAGGATTTAACATCAGGAAGCAATGTTTAGAGCAAGTTAACAACATGCTACAGGAACATATCATGGCAAAACAAGGCATGGCATGAAACTACTCAACGCATATAACAAAAGTTCCTTAGTGACCATAAGCCAAAAAGGATTTGAAGATACAATGGCAACCATGTAAACATAGCAAGTTTCGTTCACAGATTCAGACTTAGCAGAAAACTGGGCATGGCATAAACAGAGTTATGTAGTCATGTTCGCGAGCTCGATGCACTCAACACAAGGCATTGCATGACAAGCTAAGCATACACCCAGCAAGAAGACATGATCAAGAAGCTATACATGGCAAGAACAATCTCATAGCATGCAAGGATCAACTACAACAACCTCGGCAAAATTGATTAGCATGTAAACAATCTGCCAGGAACATTTGATAGCAAAAGTAGAGCAAGATTGAGTCATGCTAGGGTACTCCAAAATTGCAAACAAAGACATGGATGGATAGAACATAACAATATCTCAAACACATCCTTACTGAACATGCTCAAAAGAGGCATGGATCACTCTGTAGCAACATGAATACATGGCATAAAAATATCATCAGGGAAATGACTTAGAAGAATTCTAAGTCCCTGAAATCAGCAACATCACGAGAGCTACTTTGCATGCTTGTGCTAGTCACCACATTGATCACCAAAGTACATGGCATACACCCCTGTAAAGATGGCATGTCATAGCCCAAAACACATGTAGGGCTCAAGTTCATAGAAGGCACACATTAATCATGGCAAAAAAGACAAATGTCCATAATCTGATAAGAAATAGAAACTTACATCACATAGCACTCTTGCAACAGCATTTAGGGCATCAAGATGAAGTCAAATGAACATGGTGCAATGGAATGAAATGAAGAGCACATCCAGACGAACAATTCGATATGCTACACATGCAAAACAGATCTACGAATGCAAAGTTACGACATGATGAAGATGCCTAAAAATACTAAAAGCTGGGGACTTAGTGAAATTTTTACCCTCCGGATCTAGGGTTCTTCATGGGCGCGTGAACCGAGGTGGGCTCGAGCACGCCGGAGAAGGCGCCGGAGAACGAGGGGAGGCGGCGGCCGGGCTCGAGGTCGCCGGATCTGGTCCGGCCCGACCGGATCCGCGATGAGCGACGGCGGAGGCGGCCCGTGGCGCGGCACGCGGTGGTCGCCGGCGGCGAGCGGGCGTGGTGGCGC